>NC_056734.1:819453663-819568663 GCF_019279795.1 Protopterus annectens | reverse complement strand
CAATCTAAACAGTCTATTCTCTATCTAAAAAAGCCCAGCACTTGCTCCTAAAGCATTTATACACAGGTAAAGCACTCTTAAACTAAAAGAAAGCACTACATCCACCTACAATCCCCTTAAATACCCATTATCCTATAGGTCCTTTCTGACTCAGTTACACAGCATTCCCTTACACTATTCTAGCATGTCGAAGGGTCAATTACTGGCGTCCTCTCCAGTTCAGCTGGTGAATCTGGGAATCTTGAGGCAAAGTTACAACTGCCTCATGTACACAGACAACCCTCTCCTCCTCCCAACAAATACAAATATATGTGAGAGATGCGACTATATAGCCAAACTGGAGGCTGAGCTCTCTCGACTCAGTACTGGCAAAACCAGTCAGGAGGAGAAGGTAACCACACTCACCACAAACCCAGTCCCACATAGACCTATCACAACTGCAAACCAAACACATAAACACACAAAAACATACTCAGAGGCTCTAATTAAAAATCTACCAAAGCAACAGAGGCCTCCAAAGCAGACATCCAAGCAACCACTACCTCAAAACACAGCACATGCAACACATAGTTCACAAAGTCAGTGTGCCAAACAGTCACAGCCCTTAAGGCCAAACAACATGCCTGATACACTTGTAATAGGTGACTCCATAGTCAGACACACTGACGTCCCGCTCACCAGACTGGACAAGGAAAAGGTTACAGTAAGCTGCCTGTCGGGCACTAGAATCTGCCACATAACACAAGCACTCAGGTCACTCCAAAGCAAGTACAAATATGACTCAGTCATTGTCCATGCCGGTGTGAATGACCTGAGACGTACCTTCCTGGACTACATGAAAAGAGACATAGAGGAGCTCTCTGATTATGTAGCCCAGGCCAATATGACCCTGACCCTGAGCAGCATCTTACCCTCACCAAGAATGATGCCACAGTACAAAGACAAAATGATCATCTTTAACAATTGGCTCAATTACTGGTGTCATTCTAAGGGGATCCAATGTCTGTCTGCTTGGGATGACATGCTTGACAAGCCACGCTGCTTCGCAAGGGACGGCTTGCACCTGTCACCCCTGGGCTTCCAGATATTGGCCAAGGCTCTTGCCACCTCCATAGTGCCTTTTTTAGGCAAGGCTCAAAAGACAAACCCACCTCTTTAGAAAACACAAGTGGAAAAAAACTAAGGGTAATGCTACTCAACACCAGAAGTCTAAACCTCAAGATGCACGCTCTCTAAGCCCTCCTCAGTATGGAGAGCATCGATGTCTGTGCAGTGACTGAAACCTGGTTCAAGGCTCCTGAGAGCACCCCACCACTACCAGGTTATACTTCATATCATGCTTTTCGGCCTCAAAACTTGGACCGAACCACAAAAGGAGGGGGGGTATCCATATTCATCAAAGATACCCACACCTCCAGGTTAGTGGCAACGCACGAAGCATCGGAGACCATCCAGGTACAACTAACCGTAGGCAAAACTGCCCTACAGTTTGTAGCATGCTACAGACCACCCTCTCAAACTCAGGAACCCCACTCAGCCTTCCTGAAGACACTGGAGAGTATGAATGTCTCTCCAAATACCATCATATTGGGAGACTTCAACTACCCAAACATAGACTGGGAGCATTACTCAAGCCCCAACACCCTAGCCCAAAGGTTCCTAGAATTCATAAACTCAAATGCGATGGAACAACTAGTCATCACTCCCACAAGAGGAGATAATATACTAGACCTGATCATCACAAACATGGGGACACAATGCTCCACATCGGAAGTATACCCCTCATTGGTGAGATCAGACCATAAATTGATCTCACTGGAAATCCATATCCCACCCCCACCCCCAGCACAAAAGACCACAGTGAAGAATTTCTCAAAAGCTGACTTCACACTTCTTAAGACTGAAGTGGTATCCTTCAAGACCCCTGGGCCAGTGAAAACCACAGCCCACATCGCTGAATCCTTTATAAACGCTTTCTATGGACACCTTCAAGAATGCATGGATCATGCAATCCCAAATAAAACCAAGACCCATTCCCCCAAAGGCAGGCATCCTGTCTAGTGGACCCCAGCCATAAACAAGCTTTACAACAGGAAGAGGAAGCTACTACATGACAGAGCAAAATCCCCAAAAGGGAAGGCATCTCTGATCAGTACTAGCAAAAAAATATGATCACTCATAAAATCATCCAAGGCCAACTTCGAGAGAAAAATCGCAAAAGACACTAAAGACAATCACAAGGCCTTCTTTAGTTATGTTAGAAACCCGGGTGGAAACTCCCAGATATGCTCAGAGTTAGACCAAAATGACAAAAAATACACTGAACCCACAGACATTGCCAACCTACTGTCAGACAGGTTCAGTGCAAATTTCTCTCCCCCCTCCCCACAAAAGGAGAAATATCTATCCCAGCAGAGTGTAGCCTCCCTGACATCTCAGATGCCCAGGTGAGAGCCGCCCTCTCCAAAGCTAAAAACACAGCATCAATGGGACCAGACGGTATCCCGGGTTGCGTGCTACATGAACTCCAAGAGGAACTAAACCCACACATAAGGCTGCTGTTTAATCTTAGCCTTACTACAGGATATGTACCCAAAGAATGGCGTACAGCAACAGTGGTCCCACTCCACAAAGGAGGTGCTTCTACGGACCCTGGAAATTACCGCCCCATAAGCTTGACTAGCCTGGTCTGCAAAGCTATGGAGAGGATCATTATGTTACTCATAAACAAAGACATTGGGGACATACAGACACTGGATCCTACCCAATTCAGCTTTGTCAAGGGCAGATCCTGCCTTTTGAACCTGGTCGACTTTTTTGAAACAGTCACTAAGGCCATTGATGAGGGTAAGGCAGTTCACACAGCCTACCTCGATCTTGCAAAAGCCTTCAACACAATACCCCACTCAGGCATCATAGACAAGCTCACCAGCTTAAACGTAAACCCATATGTCATAAGATGGGTTGCAAACTGGCTCAAGGACAGAACCCACAAGGTCAGAATTGCTGGAGCCATGTCAGACTCTAAGCCAGTCACAAGCGGTGTCCCACAGGGCTCGGTCCTGGGACCCCTCTTGTTCGGCATTTATTTTTCCGAGGTGCAAGCAAACATAGGAGGATTGTGGCTTACAAAGTTTGCAGATGACTGCAAACTGGGCGCCATAATTGATACTCCAGTGGACACAAGCATCCTTCAGAAAGGCCTCATAGAAACGGATAACTGGTGCCAGAGCCATGGCCTTAAACTGAACGCCAAAAAATGTATAGTCATACCCTTTGGGAAAAACAAAGTACCCACAAATTACCACATAGGTGGTAATCCATTAAGTACGGAAGAAGTAATCAGGGACCTAGGGACCCAAGTTGACAGTAACCTCTCATTTGGCACTCACGTTGCCAACGTGGTTAGGAAGACCTTCTATATTACCCACCTTATCATGAAAGGATTCACATCTAGATCAAGAGAGGTCATTGTGCTTCTGTACTCTTCCCTTATCAGGCCCATAATTGAGTACAATGCCCCATTTGGGATGTACCTTACCCGACACCTGCAGCAGTTAGAAAGACCCCAAAAGTACCTCACCAAGAGGATCAAGGGTCTCAAACATATATCATATGCTGCCCGGCTGAAGAAACTCCAGCTCTATTCAGTCGCATACCGCCTACTCAGAGGCGATCTATGTCTGACGTACAAGGCTATGTCCAATCCGGAATTAATGGACATGCTCCACCTCAGAAAATCCAAATCCACCAGAGCCATGAGAGCGAGAGATTTGAACCTCAACACAGAAATAAATAAGATGTGCTGGAGGGACAAATTCATAACCCAGAGGCTCCCTACACTCTGGAACAGAATCCCAGTCCATGTTAGGCAGAGCCCCTCACTGACTCTCTTCAAGAGAAATTTTGACGAGTGGATGGGAGATCATAGGTTTACCCCGGGGGTCACTTCTGTGTCACTACTAGACAGAGGCACAGTAAACTAAACCCTAAATGGGCATAGTATTCCCATTCCAAGGGGTGGCGAAAGCCACACACACTCGGGCTAGACTTATAAATGCCCTGGGGCAGATAGCCTAGTATGAACCTATGAACCTATGAACCAGTATATTTAATATACATACACACACATGCGTATGTGTGTGTGTATATATATATATATATATATATATATATATATATATATATATATATATATATATATATATATATATATATATATATATATATATATATATATATATATATATATAAAACAACTGCTTTTGTTTTTTTTTTATTTTCAAATTTGATGATATGGAGGTCAGTCTCAAGACATGAATCAATGTATTTTATATACATATATATATATATATATATATCTGTGTGGGTGCGCACGCGCATGTGTGTGTGTATCTATACTAATATATGTTCCATCTCCAAGACCACACAACAGTGGGCAAGGCAGCAAACTATCATTGCCCACTGTGTGAGAGCTCTCAAAGAACACCCACATTTTAGCATAGCTATACCTGAGTGAGTCTAATTGTCTAATTCAACATTCACTTACACTAATATCACAAAACTAAATTAACATGATCAAAAAATACATTACTCTATTAAACAAGCATTGACGTAATACATAACATCTAAAACTACAACAAATGCATTTAGACCAAATGATTTTAGACCAAATTAACTTGGACCAAATTAATAAACTCTAAATTTAGACCCAATAAAATTAAACCAAATGTATGGAGCCCAAATATCTGTATGTATGTATGCATAAAAAAAAAATATATATATATATATATATATATATATATATATATATATATATATATATGGATCGGCTTTACAAAGTTAAAAAACATATGATCGAAATAGATGACATCGAGACCACAAAGTAGGATGCTCACTTTATTGAAACTTCACAATGTTGATTGTTGCAATATGAGTAATAAAATGCATATACTAAATAAATGCATGCAAAGGTTATTAAAATTTTAATATACACTTGTTCATTCAAACCTGTGTGTATATATATATATGTACATATGCATAAATATATATATATATATATATATATATATATATATATATATATGTACATATGCATAAATATATATATATATATATATATATATATATATATATATATAGATATATGTAGATTCACTTTATAATCTTGAAATACTGAAATATCAAATTTCAGTATCTCGAGACTATAAAGCCGAAAATTTAAAAAAATCGACAACCCACAACCATGAGATTCAAAATCACGATCATACACATACACACACCACCACACAAACAAGCAGATATACACCGACCTAACTACACTACAACAAACAAAACAACACACACAAACACAAACATAACATAACAAACAAACGCAACTACCCTACCTATAAGCAGGGGAGGAAGCCCCCTGCACCCCTCATGTGGCGGGGCTGTACCCCCCACATTCTCACTACTTATATATACTAACTCTGAGGTCGCACTGAACAAACAAACACATAAACCCACTACTACACACACTCAGACATACTAAAATCCTTACCCAATACCCTTACAAAAACACCACTTAACTGAATCCCCAACTAAATCCACAAACTGCACCACATATCACGAACACGCCAACACAACTGTGGATTCGACATTTCCAGATTCCATATTATGCAGTTTTGCATAAGTGCACTTTCAGCTTTATAGTCTCGAGATACTAAAATTCAGTATTTTAGTATTTCGAGATTATAAAGTGAAACTATATATATATATATATATATATATATATATATATATATATATATATATATATATATATATGGCTCTACTTTACAAAGTTGAAAAACCATATGATCGAAATAGATAATATCAAGACCACAAAGTAGAATACTCACTTTATTGAAACCTTGGCATGCATTTATTTGGTATATCTCGCTAGGTTGCTACTAACCCCCACACATTATTATAAATACTCTCATTCTCCCTCTCCTTATATTCCTCTCTGAGTATTTTCAGTTCATATTAATAGGTGTTAACACTCCCGGTCAACAAATTTAAATAAATAAATAAATAAATAAATAAAATAATTGTTAATAGCTTTCTTTTTCTCTTCTTTCCTTTTAGTGCTGTTCTGAAAGCATACTCCAAATGCGGTTCTCTGTCCCACTCTGAAGTGGAAGTCTTTAATCCCCTAAATCAATGACTCTGCTGACAGACACTTGAGACTTTATTTTCTTACAGTGTATGTTATTTCCCATATCTCTGTTTTTTTAGTTGCTAAATACTGTATAGTACTCTGTTTATGCCTACACATACCTGGACAGTAGCTCGCACACCAAAAATAATAGCCTTGCAGTACTCCCATCTCCCCAAATAACTCATCTGCACCTCCAAGACACTCCTGTCTATTGTTTTATCAGTAGACTTAGTCAATTTCAAAGAAATAAAGCCTTGAGAACTGACGCGAAAAGACCTGCAAAAGTTGATAAATGTTAACCTATTCTCTGGCTCTGACCTGTTACAAGGAGCAGTAGCTGATTGTTTTCCTTGTGATCTTCTAGGCCAGGTTCTCGGCCTGGTAAATAAAATTACTGAATTTCAAGCTATCCTGGCCACCTACTCTCCTGACATAGCTGTTATTACAGAAACCTGGTTAAAACCCCACATCAAAGACTCTGAAATTACATATAACAGTTATAATATTATAAGTAAAGAACAAAAAGTAAAGGACTTCTTCTTTTGGCTTTTCCCAGTTAGGGGTTGCCACAGCTCATACAGTGTCAAGTTCCCAGCCCTGTGCCCAACCTTCCACAGAAGGTACACACACACACACACACATGCACTCACGCCTAGGGCCAATTTATAGTGTCCAATCCACCTACAGCATGTCTTTGGGATGTGGGAGGAAACTAGAGCACCTGGAGGAAACCCACGCAACCACAGGGAGGACATCCAGACTCTGCACAGAAGGCACCCCAGCCGATGATCTAACCGGAGAACCTCTTGCTGTGAGGTGACAACACTAACCATTGCACCACTGTGGCTGCTCAACAAAAAGTAAAGGACTCCTCCATTGAAAGTACTGCCAAAAAAACAAATAGTAAATCCAAAAGTAAAGCAAGTACTACCACGCTGTGTATGAAGCAACTTCACTTTATTAAAACAACAAAAGCAGTATCATAAGCGCTTTCAGGTATATCCCTTCATCAGATGATAAAACACTAGTAAAAACATAGTATCTAATATAGTACAACACAACCAATGAAAATCAATAGTTTAGCCTCCTTTTTGCTAGAGCTGGTTTTAAAGGGACAACATCATTTAATCCTGGGGCGTTGTCAGCTCCCAGTCTAAGAACCCATTGCATCTCTTTGTATTCAGTTTCATTATACAAGTCACCCAATCTTTGACTTCTGTTTACAACACATATAACCATAAAGGCAAATGCATGATCACTATGCAATTCTATATGCTTGTACAGTGTGTTATGTCCTTTTCTTAACCTTATATCTGATAGATGCTTATAAATTCTATCTTTAAGTCTGCAATTTGGTTTTCCTACATAATATGCAGTACACTGTTGACAATTTGCAAGATAGACATTTTGTGTATTACAGTCAGAATACATATTCAAAAAGTAATTCTTGTTGGTCCTGGGGTGTATAAAACTGTTTCCTTGTAAAATGTGTTTACAGGCTTTACAATGTAGGCATGGATAAGTTCCCTTCTTCTTAATGCCTGAATTTGTAAAATGCATAGGTTCTTGACATAAAATATCTTTCAGATTTTTATTTCTTTTAAAAATAAACCTTGGTTGTGTCCCTGCAACTCTAGTTATATTCTCATCTGTTAAAATAATTCTCCAGTTGTCTCTAATTATATTACATATACCACCTATATCATTACTGTATGTTAAACTTATTTTCATACCTTCATCAGCTTTTTGAACCTGTGCATCTACCTTATTAGGTCATGTTTTACCTCTGTGTAACCATGGATTTGCACTTTGTTTTCTATACAGACTGCTGTTGTCCATTTCCTTTTTCAGTAGATTTGTGCTATAACTCCGTGCCTGAAAATTATTTTTTAGAGAGTCCAATTCCTGTATAAAGGAATTTTCATTCGTACAAAGTCTGGATATTCTGCAGACTTGTCCCTTGACTATGTGTTGGGGTACATGTCTAGGGTGCATGCTGTCAAATCTAAACATGCTGTTGGTCCAACAGGGCTTCCTATATAGTGAGGTCTCTACCTCCCCATTTTCTTTCTTAGTAATACTAATATCCAAGTATTCAATAGCTGAACTGGAATAATTCAATGAGAATCCGAAGAAGCTGGTAGTAGACTCTAGATACTTAACAAAGGATGTTAATTCTGATGTGGTGCCCCCCACAAAAAGAAAACATTGTCCACAAATCTATTGTAAAACAAAAGTTTGTCTTTCCAATCATGTGCTGCCTCAAATATCACCATATCTTCCCAGTATGCCAGGACTAGGTTAGCATATGTGTTCGCACAAGGCCTACCCATAGCTATACCTTGTCTCTGGCAATAATACTTTGGTTGACAAAGAAAAACTTTGTTTTCTAATACTAGCCTTAATAAGGAACATAACCAGATATTTTCATCTATATGTATATTCACCTTTTTGTACAATATTTCTTCTATGGCAGTAATACCATATTGATTTTCTATGACAGTGAACAAATTCTTTACATCTTTGGTAACAAACATGTAGGAAATGTCACTGTTCTCTTGTAAATGAACACCCAATGTAGCAGTATCTTTCAAAATTCTGGGGAAGGTTTGTAATATAGGTCTAAGAATACATTCTAACCAGATAGAAATATTTTCTGTTACCCAACCCCTACCCGATACTATAGGTTTCATGGGTGGTGTTTTGGGATCCTTATGAATTTTTAGTAAGGCTTTAAAAACTGGGATAGTGGGATATTGTATATATAAAAATGTCAGCAGCTCATGGTCTATCAAACCATTTGTTTCCATATTAAATAAAGATCGTGCACTTTTTGTATGTAAGAATTCAACATTAGTGGTGACTGCTGAAGAAAAGTCAATTTGTCAGCTAACAACAGATCTATTTGTGTGTTATAAAGCTCCCTGCTAAGTACAACAGCAGCACCACCCTTATCAGCAGATTTTATAACTATGTTGGCATTATTCTTTAACTCTTGCAGTGCATTTTCTATGTGGTTGATCTAAGTTAAAATACATAGATCTATGTGTATTCTGTAGATACTGTTCAATTTCATGTTCACATGATTTAACAAACAACAACAGTGTAGGATTTAAAATAGGTGAAAAAGTGCTAGGTTGCTTCAATACATGAGGTGTTTGAACGCTGTTAGTGTCATTAAACATTTGCTTCAGCATTACATTCCGTGCAAAGTATAGCAGCTCAGGTAGAGTACAAAAATCTGTCCCTCTACTCGGTACAAAATTTAAGCCCTTGCTTAACACTGATAGTTGTAATTCAGAAAGAGAAATACCTGAGATATTATGAACATTGCAAAAGTTGCATGCATTATCAACAGTCAGTTGGAAGTCCGTCGTCTCTTGTAGTCTTTGCCCATCTGATGTGAAAAATTCTTCTTCCGAGAATTCTTCTTCTTCACCAGTTCTGGTAATGTTTTAATAAAGTGAAGTTGCTTCATACACAGCATGGTAGTACTTGCCTTACTTTTGGATTTATTAATTATATTATTGTTAGACAAGACAGACTAAGCAAAAGAGATGGTGGAGTAACGATTATGTTTAAAGACTCCCTAAAACTAGAAAAACTAAACTGTTCACCACCAGACATCCCCAATGCAGAACTTCTCATCATCCGCCTGCAAATAATTTCTCACAAAAACATTATTATCATAGCTGCCTATCTGCCACCTGGCTATAATCTTCACAGCATAGAACTCTTTCTTTCTTGGTTTGTCTCCACATTCGATCAAGAAACTATCATCCTAGGAGATTTTAATCTTGACTGGCTCTCCTGCTCCTCTAACTGCAACTCCAACTTCATCAACCTCAACAATTTCTCCCAAATTGTAGACTGTCCCACTCACACTAACATGCACTCTAACAAGGAGTCACTGCTTGACTGGATATTAACTAACAGACCAAACCTGGGGTACCAGTCTGGATGCCTACCCATCAACTTTAGTGACCAGGCCCCTATATTTCTACTTAGAAAATGAACACTAACTAAATCCTACAGTCCTTTCAAATACATCCATGGTAAGAAACACTTCTCCTCTGACCTATCTAATTTATTACTACAACGCTGTGATTGTTCTCATTTTTTTCTAACAAATTTAAGAGCCAACCATAAAATACAAAAAATATACCGCCACGGCTGAATTCTATCACAGTCTTCTTTATTAAAACAGTTCCACACAAATTAAAGATTGAGCGCTTTCTTCCCTATGCCCAGGGATTTCATCAGAATCTGTGTCTCTTAAAATTTTTCCCCCTTAAATACTCTATTACAATTATGACATCATTCATTATAAAAAATACTTAAAATGCAACATGCTTCAGTTTAAAATCTTCTATTATAAAGCTCCTAAAACATTTTATAAAATACATAACAATTCCCTAAAAGAACTTATTATTAATATACTATCTTCCATTTCAGTTTGTGTGCATTAATAACTTTTGTTTAACATTTATATATATTTATATATATATGTATAGAATTTAGATTCGGCATTTTGGAAAAAGTGTCACAAAACCCTAGAGGGGGAGACTACAGAAGCCACACAGAAGAAAGAGAAACAAGGTGGCAAATTAAGTTACAAGCAAGTCAAACCCCAGGGTTAAATGAAATAATTTCAATCAAGCCTTTACTGTATAAAAAAATGGAGTTTATGAAATAAATGTTAAATAGAAGGTTTTAAACCGAAGCATGTTGCACTTTAAGTATTTTTTATAATGAATGATGTCATAATTGTAATAGAGTATTTAAGGGGGAACTGTTTTAATAAAGATGACTGTGAGAGAATTCAGCTATGGCAGTGTATTTTTCGTAGTTTATGGTGGACTTTATACACTGTTTGGCTCATTTTTGGTATTACAATGTTAAGAGTCAGTTTATGCATACCTCTAGACTGTACACAAGGGAAGATGATTATGTGGAGCAGATGAAGTCTCTAACCACTCAATTTTTAGATAGAGGCTGTAGTAAGATGCCAATTTACAATATTAGAGATGAGGTGGAATGTAATAGGGTGAATATAACAATACTATACTACTCAGCTAGAAAAAGGTATCCTGCTATTTATAGGCAGACTAGCGGAATTAAGGTTTAGCCTAACGTGAGATTTGTTACCAAATATACCAACAATGTGACATATATAAATGACATTGTACGTAACAAATGGTCAATTTTAACAATTGACCCTAAAACTGCTGCTATTATAGGTGATGTGCCTAGATTTAGTTACAAGAGATGTCATAATTTGAAGGATTTACTTTGTAAGGGGCATGGCACACGGGCTAGTGCAAGTGTGAGACTAGGTACCTATCCATTTCGCAGATGTAAAGCCTGTGTCATGAATTCCAAGTAACAGACTTTTGAACATCCAAGTTTTAACTTTGTTTACAAACCCAGAATTTATGCAGATTGCTATACATCAAATGTGGTTTATTTGGTAACCTTCAATGCCTGCATTTGTTTTTGTGTAGGGGAAAACTACACAGAAATTAAAATAGAGAATTTTGTATCACATGTATGAGATCAAGAATATGAAAATGAACAATGCCTTGGCAAAACATATTAGTGAAAATTCAGGACATAAATTTTCATTCAGAGTGTTACAACATTTGAGTGAGAATTTTAGGGGTGGGGATGTGAATAAAAAACTGAACAGGCCGAGTTAAATTGGATACTAAGGCTACAAGCAGACAGATATCCAGGCATTAACAGCAGTGTTTGTTTGAAACCCACCCTCAAGGGGGCGTAAATTGAAACACTGGTTTCATTGGTTATTGGTTGAAATGTCACTAAAGATGTGTTTTATAAAGCTGATGTTTGCTTTTTTTTATATGTGGATCTGAGGAAGCAGAATATGCAAATGCTCTTATCCTTGTTTTATTGAAGGACTTAATTTATGCCTCTAGCTGTGGTAGCCTTGTTGTTTTTTTCTTTCTGTTTTCTTTTTTGCTATTTTTACAGCATTGGCTTTCTTTTGCTGACAGGCCTGGAATTTGGTTGTAGAATTCTTTAACAACAAATTTCTGGACATCCTAAATAGTCTTGCTCTCACCAGAAACATTTGCACCAAATCAAAACAATTGCCATGGCTAGCTCATGATACTAAGCTACTAATTAAACAAAGGGATAAAACAAAAGCCCTTTACCTATCCACTATAAACAAACCCAATCTCACCACCTATCAACAACTAAGAAACCAAACTAAGAGAAAAATCAACAATGATAAAAAATACTTCTTTCAAACCTCTCAACAAAAGTATGCACCCTGAGAAAAGCTTTGGCGATACGGTCATTTGTTAAAATCTGGTATCGGACATCTCGTCTTGGCAATTTCATTTTCAGGTAAGTGCTCTTTCGTTAATTTGAAGTAGACCCATAGATATATATATATATATATATATATATATATAAAAACTATATATGGATTTCATTCATAAGCTCAAAGTTTAAAAACTTTAAACTGCAAATGGTCGAGACCATAAGATTGAAGTTTTGAAACTTGAAACATTTTGAATGGAGAGCACTGTGCAGCAAGGAATGGGATATTGCAGTTTTCCTCACTGTAGTGTGATCTCAGAGTTGGTATATTTATTTAGCAGGGGACTGTGAGGGGTGCAGCGGGGCAAAAATGTAAAAAAAAATGTATTTTTACAAGCTTGAAGTTTCAAAACTTTTATTTTATGGTCTTGACCATTTGCAAATCGAAGTTCTGAAATTTCGAGCTTGTGATGTAGATCCATATATATATATATATATATATATATATATATATATATATATATATATATATATATCAGTGGCAGCTCGTGATATTGGACTGAAGGACTGCAGCCCTCCAGGTGTAAAACAAAATAAAAAATTCCAGATCTCCATGCATGCATGCTTGGAAACTTGAATCTGGACTGCTGTTTAACCTGTCCAGATTCAGAAATAAGGCAGAAGTCTACAGATGCCCCACAAGTGGAAGGGGATCTGATTGTGAGGTCTGCAGTCTGTGCATTTCCAGAATGAGCAGACAATGCATACATGTGTAAGAGCAGACTTTTGAATGGGAACTGTCAGGCACCAAAAAACTGGCTTGGCTTATTTATTCCAGAACAGGAGCAGCTCAGGAACTGGTGTGTGTGTGTGTGTGTGTGTGTGTGTGTGTGTGTGTGTGTGTGTGAGTGAAATGCCCCAGTTAACTGCTGGCTAGAGAGTAACTCAGGCTCAAACCCTCAACTTTAGGTGCAGGTAGCAAGAGCCAGAATTCCCTACCCACCACCACTTGTGAAACGCATTTAGATTTTTACCTCATATATTTGTTCTGTTTCTCATAAAATCTGTGGTTTTCTGGATTTTAAATTCACTAAATAATGACAGACATTTGAATTTCAGACTTCATATTCTTTAGAAAGTACATGGTAACACGAAACATTTTATTCTAGCTAGCAATTTTCTAAGTTTATAAGATCAATATTTGAAATTTGTCCCTATTTTTGGGGCTGTATTTCCCCATGATTAGCTTTGTGTAGGTTTTTTTCTGCTAAGAAGTTGACAACTATGGTGAGAACTGAATTCATTGAATATGCTTGGGGGCTGTATTCCCCTGTTATTGGCTTTCTCCAGGTGTTTTGTGCAAAGATGTTGACAGCTATGGCGAGAGCTGAATCTACTAAATGATAGCTATTTAACTTTCAGTCTTCCTGTCTTTTAAGAAACAGCTGATTTGGCATAGTGGTATATTTTTCTGACTTTAGTGCACAGGGTCCTGGGTTCAAGACCTAGCAGTGAAATGCATGGCGGTAGCACAAAATTTTATTCTAGCAACTTTCCAAGTTTATACAAGCAATTTTTTAAATATGTCCATGGTTTGGGGGCTTTTGTCCCCCCCCACTAATAAATTTTGTTTTTTCCAGATTTCTTGTGCTCATGTGCTGCAAAGTTGAGAGATACTTTTGAGTGTCAAGTGGATTTTACAAGGTGCTAAGAGCTTCAGGGGAAGAGAAGTTTAGTGGTACTTATGCTAAGTCTGCTTGCATTGTTAATAGCACAACAGGTAGTGTACTTGCTTTTGATGCAGAAGGCTGTGGGTTCTACTAACACAGTATGTAGATGCATTCCTGATACTGTACTGTGTTGTACTTTTAAAGGGGGATGGATGCTGCAGTCCTGAAAATGTCCTTTTTGGCTGAGATATTGGTTTGCCATCCATTCCGTATTGCAATATTTTTAGCTTATAATTTTTTTAATGTAACATGGGTAGTTTATTCCTCAAGGGCAACAGGCACTTTATTTGTAGATGAAACAATGAAATATAAAGTTATTTGCCAGCAGCAACCTCTTCATTAGTTACAGATCTCTTTAATGTGGAATTATTTAGATGACTTTTACTTCTGCAGAGATTGTGCCTATTTTCTGATACCTGTGGATTGTAAAAGTTTGAGTAGACTTTTATGATCGAAATGTTCTGAATTGGGCAGTTTTGTCATTATTGGTGCATGAAATTAGTTTCATGGTTTACTGGAAAAATGTTCAAAACAATAAATTTAAAATGCTGTCTAACAACTGTACTGTATTGTACAAGGAATATAATTTAATACAATCAGGAAGGTGTATCAAAGAACACGTGTGTTTCCTGTGCAAGGGGCCTATGATTTGAAAACAGCCCATAGTTAATCTTTATATGCCACTGGCCAGATGTTTTTTCTTTGAATGTGGGTTTCAATGCTGTTTCAATGAATGTGAGTTTCAAGGGCAGAGAAGTTTTAATGCTAAGTCTGTTTTCATTTTGAGACTGCATTGCTTTGTTTACCAGATGTCTATTAGTGTTTGTGCTATAAAATGTAAAATAAAACTTTTAAATGAAATCCAAATCATCGTAGAAGTAAAACAATATGCATATTACAGTGTTTATGGTAAATGGGGTGAAATAGCCAAGTAATGAGACATTAGAATGGCTGCCCCTGGTGAACTACACCTCTCCACTGCCCAGAATTTCACAGAATGAACAGATTTTTTCTTATTATTTTTGGTTTGTTCCTCTTAAAATTTGTGGTTTTCTGGCAAATCATTTAGGAATGAAGTCACTAAATAATGACAGACATTGAGTTTCATACTTCATGCCCTTCAGAAAAATGCATGCTAAAAGCAAGACCTGCTATTCTGTCAACTGTCTAAGTTTATACAATGGCACTTTTTACTACTGTCTGTATGTTCCCCCAATATATTTGGTCTTGTCCAGATTTTCTGCATTAAGAGGTTGAGAGGTACATGCAAATAAATCGCTGTATAGAATTAGGTATATCCAAACCTCTCAACTACCCCCAGCTTTGGCTCAAAATGTTGATCTCCCCCTAATAATCCCTTTGCATAATGGCAATTTTGGAAAAAAATGTGGAAATAAATAATTGTAATGATCAGAGTTATAGATTACTTTTATTTTAGAAATGAATGTAGATTCTTTTATTTTGACAGCTGCTCAACTTAACAGTACTAATATTAAAAATGTGTCCCTTCTTTGACAGATTCCCAGCTGTATTGTGTGGCTATTTTATATTTGTACATCACAGTTTTGGTCCATTTTTCATAAAATTGTGATTTTCTGGCAAATTAGTGACAAATCATTAAACACTGAAGTTAGAAAATAATGACAGACATTTGAGTTTCAGATTTCATACCCTTCAAAAAATTCATACTAATGCAAGACCTACTATTCTGTTATCTTTCTAAGTTTCTAAGAGCAATATTTAAAATTGTCCTTAGTTTTGGGCCTTTGTCCCACTTCTATTTATGGCTTTGTCCAGACTTCTTCCTCTGAGGTTGAGAGGTATGACAAATGCGTCAGGGCCATTACCGTCAGCCAGAGACATTTCAAATTGTGACATACTTGTTGCACCCCACTCCCCTATGTAGTGACTCTGGATGTGTCCAAGCAAGGTAAGGAGCAGTTATGCAGTATAAGTGTGCAGAGTATCCCCCCCCCCATCCAAGGTAGACACAAGTACTATAGTGGCATTTCATCTGTCCTTGAGTTTGCAGAATGTTCTGGTTTTCTGTCATATTTTTATACTGTTGATTTATGCTTCTTATGATTCAGAAAATGCATGTTATTGCAGTCCCTGTTGCTCTGTGTTTAATTAGCAATGCTTTAATGACCATCAGGTAAGCTTGTCTGGAATTGTAAGATGCAAGTAAGCTTTAATAATCATAATGTTAAAGAATTACCAACATTAAAAGCCTTTTTAGTTGTCGCCATGCAGAGAATATTTACATAACTAGATAATGTATAAGCCTTAGGTATTGAAATGTATATGACAGTATTTGTAATAAAGGACAGGATTGCAGTATTTTCAGAAGCTCATTACATTTGTCGGAGAATTGCAGTCATCTTTTCCGGCTTTACCCGTAAACTAAACAGAATGCCAATCGATCATGTGTGGTCCATAACCTGTGCAGTAATCCTTTAAGCAATTTTATCTTGAGCTTGTTTCTTGTTTGCTGTTCCTTTTTTACTTTGATCATGTTTTCTCAATGAAACAAGTAGATAGTTATTGTCAGGCACCAGGTCTTTTTTGGATAAGAAACATTTTTACAAGTGGTTGTATCAAAGAGATTGCTACTTTAAGCATGTTACTTGGTATTTTTATAAAGCTGAATATAAATTATAATTAGAACTGCAGTGCAAAGAGAAGTGGTTTGGGTTGAGTGCTGCTTGTTTTTTTATACTTGATTTTGACTGGCATTCCAGTAATGTATTTAAAAAGTAATTGATTTTGTTCATGCCTCACAATGTTTTTGTTTCCGTCTAGATATTAAGTAAGCTGTCATGTAGCCAATGCATTGAAATATTTTTTTCTTCTATAATTCATTTTGTCTTGATTGGACTCTCATAATGATGGTTTGGCACCCTGGACAACGTATTTAATTAAAGTCCCAGTTTTTGTGGTTTTGAGCATAGCTCCACCCCTCTCTAGTGGGTCACACCCCTTCCCATTGGCCCCACTCATTCAGCTGTCTCCTGCAGCCCCCTTTGATTTGAAGTTACCAGCCGCCACTGATATATATATATATATATATATATATATATATATATATATATATATATATATATATATGTATATATATATATATATATATATATATATATATATATGTATATATTGTTCCCTTCAAAAATATAAGAACACTGCTTGCCTCCCCACATTTTTTCATTCTGGGTCAGTTGGGAACAATTATTTTGGTTGAGATTTTGACCTGTTTTTATATTATACCCTGTTTTGTAGACAAAAACAGGTTTTTCACTTATGTTCTCAAATAAATCAACATCTGATTTAGATATTGCCCAGTTGTCACTTATAATTCTTATATTTTTTGCATTTGAATTAAACTCTAATATTGTTACCATTTTAAAGCCCATTGTTAGTGGAACTAACTATACTCCTACTACCATCAGTGATATCAGGTCTCATCAAACCCTTCCCCCGATAACGGGGAGCTTTTGGGACAATGGTTTGAGAAAATCATTTGGGTATCCTCTCTCTCTAAATATAGATAAAAAATAATCCCTTTCTTTTACAAAAATCTCTTCCTGTGAAATCATTCTAAATAGTCTGACAAGTTGTCTTTCCACCAAAATTTTCTTTTGAGAAATAGGACGGTAATTGTTACATTGGAGACAGGAGTTGGTATATGTTGGTTTCCTACATATAGTTGAGATAAAAAGCCTGTCAACTTTAGTGTTATAAATGTCTAGGTAATTTATAGTCTCTGTATCATATCTGTAAGTAAATTTCAGGAAATCTATAGTGTTATTCGTGTATCTAATAGACTCCAAAGCTTTCTTTTCTATGTCTTTCCAAAAAAAAAATAAAAATATTATACAAGAATTGCCCATAATAAGTCAAACAATGGGTGAACCTAGAATTAAAAGTGTTGTTCACCTCCCATTTTCACATAATCATTTTGCATAAATGGGGACACAGGCCACCCCCATTGCAATGACTTTGATTTGTTTATAATATTTACCTTCCATATAGATGTTAATAGACAAAATTATGTTTATAAAATCATTTAACCTTTTGATACCATGAGAATTCAAAACATTAGAACTAATCAGAGCTTTATTAAACATGCCTAAACTTCTCTCCTAAAGAATACTTGCAAATAAATCAACTACATACATCTTGAATAACAAGTAAAATGTAATGCTGAGTACCATTTTGAATATAAATGGTAAGTACCATTCTGAATATAAAATGCTGATATAAATATAAAATGAATGCACACGTCTATAACTTAATTTTAACTATTTAAAATGTTAAATCTGATCACTTTAATACCATAATAGTAATAATTTTGGTTATTAATTAATATATACTACCACAGCTTCCAACACAATGACTGACTGGATAAAACTTGCACCTGCATGAATATTCATTGCTTTAAAAACTGTTATAAAAATGTATGAATAACTAAATATATGGTGATATTTCAGCAATTTCTGAAAATTGCTGCTGACTCTATTGCATATCCTGTATCTGTCTTAATCAACCATTCCATTTAGGAATCTACCATACCAGAAATATGGAAATCCTTCTATACCACTCTTCTGCACAAAGAAGGCAACTCTGTTGAACCCTCTAACTATAGACCAATTGCTCTTCTCTTACCGCTCTCTAAGATCCTTGAAAAATGTATACATACTCAGCTACTGTCCTATCTCATTCATGAAAATCTCCTCACCCCCTCCCAACATGATTTCCTCCCTAAAAACAGTACCTTAACTGCCTTACTATCCTTTACTCAAAATGTTGCAGAAGCTAGGGACAACAACCTCCTCATCTCCTGTCTATTCCTTGATCTCTCTCAAGCCTTCGACACTGTGTCTGAGCCCATCCTTCTTAACAAACTCTCAGACCTAAACCTCTCTCCTTCTACTATTGGCTGGTTCCAGTCCTACCTTACTGGCAGAAAACAAGCTGTTAAATGGCAGCTTTCTAACTCTTCCTTGCTGTTCAAACAGGAGTACTCCAAGCCTCCATACTTGGACTGCTCCTTTTCAACATTTTTACCAACAACCTACATTCATCCTGCAGTCTCTCATCTGTAATACAAAACACAGATGACTCTACTCTCTTATCTATCTCCAGTATTGTCTCTGAACTGCACACACTAACACAGAATTCCTTTATCTCTGTTGAAAAATGGCTCAGAAACAATCAACTAATCCTTAATCCTAAGAAAAATCACCTGCTTCTCTTCCTACCTCAGACACTCTCTCACCTTAAATCCAACTTTTCTCTTTCCTCCCTAGATGGCACCACTATCTCCCCTGCCTCACACACCAAACTCCTTGGGGTAATAATTGATGACCAACTAAAATTTGACTTGCACATACAACAGGCCGTCAAAAAAAAAACACACCCAAAACTTGGACTACTTTATAGGAACAAAAAATTCCTCACTACTGCCACTAAACACACTCTTGCACAGGCATTTCTCTTACCTAGTCTTCTATTTGCTTCCCCCATCCTTACCAATATCCAAACTACCTCAATGCAGAAACTGGAACAAATGTACAACAAAACTGCCAGATTTATTCTAAACTAACCACTCTCCTCGCATCACTGCCGCTCACTAAACAAACTTCAGTGGCTGCAATTTCCACACCTTTTCCTACAATCACAACTCCACACTACATTTTCCATACTCAGCAACCCCTTTGCCTGCCCTGCTCTTGGCCCCCATGTTACTCTCTACTCCCCCCCCCCCAGCCTCTCCTGAGTGCTGATCAGCATCTTCTCTCAGTTTATAAACCCAAAAGAAATATTGGCAAACTACTTTACAAACACTCTGTCTCACTAAATTGGAACAAACTCCCTCTCCATATTAGATCCAGCCTTTCCGTTTCCTGTTTTAAAAAGGAGCTTAACTCCCAACTACTAAGCTTGAAATTATGCTTTGCCTTGACCACACGTAGTCTTAGTCTCTTCCACTGTATAACCTGTTGCATTTCCTAACTTTCTTTTTCTGTTAGTAACTTCTGCTTAAACTAACCTCCTAAACCCTCAGCTCTACTACTATAGCCCCCTCCCATTCTCCACACTATTTATACTCCCCCATTTCCTATCAATGTGTATACATTGTCCTACTTTTGAACAACGATTATCTTTTTGTTTTTACTCTCATATGTAGTAAATTTAGTCCACTGCTATCAGTGCAACCCTTAATGTTCATAATTTTTTTCTTTTGTTTTTCTCTTTATAATTAATTTTGTATTTGCATTGTTATTTTTAATAGTTTTGTCCTGTATGTTTATCTTCTTATGTTTGCTGTGGCTCTTTCCCATTGGGTCTCCACTAAAAATGGGTTGCTTACTATCAATGCAAAGCAAATAGTTAATAACCTTTTCTTTTTTACAATTATTTTGTATTGTGATTGTTATTTAATATTTGTAGTCACTTTATTTTTACTTATGTTTGCTGGGGCTTTTCCCCTTGGGTCTCCACTGAAAATAGGTTTGTTTGCAAACTCAGTTGGACTAGCCTGGTTAACAAATGTGAAATAAATAAATATATGTAAACAGTCATTTAACACATGCCATTTGGCCAATAAAATACATATGCCAAATAATAAAATGCAAGAAATTATAAGTGAAAACAGGGCAATGTTTAAAATAGATGAAAAACCTGTTTTGGTTTATAAAAGATGGTATAATACAAAATTATATATATATATATATATATATATATATATATATATATATATATATATATATATATATATATATATATATATATATATATATATATATATATATATATATATATATATATATATATATGTGTGTGTAGGTTCCCTATTATATGATTGAAAACGCATTCTTTCAACTGCGTCTTGATCGAACTTGAAAGAGCAAAATGGCGAAATATAGAAAGGGCATATAAGCAAATTCTTTCCCTGGGAAAGAAATCGCTTGGCCACCTTTGTTATTTTGCTGTTTTCGTCAATGTAGTGCGATCTCGGAGTTGGTATATTTAAGTAGGGGGTGTGGGGAGTACAGCCCCCCCTCGTTGGGGGGTGTGGGGTGTGAATCCCCCCGCTTTATGTAATGTTTTAAAGTTTTTTTTTTTTTCTTTTTTGGAAGAGTGATTTTTTTTTTCCCCCCTGGGAAAAAAATTGCTGTTCTAAGTATTCGGGATTGTAAGCTTTTGCTTAAATGGTGTCGATAAATCAGCGTTCGCTTTTTTAAGCATTCACTGATTTAATATAGACCCTATATATATTGATAAGAACAATCTATAGCCAAATGGGATAGGTTATTTTGAGCCTAAAAAGGAAAACTGCTAGGCTTAAAATGGCTTGCAAGAGCAGCTAGCCTAGTACTTACCTATTAACCTTTAAATACATGCCAAAGTTATTACAATTTCACTCCACATAGTTTTAAGACATTATTGACAGAAACATGTTCATTCAAACCTGGTGGTGCATTAGCATGCAGTCTTAGCTGCCAAATTAATTCCATTTATTCTATAGAGGTTTTCCACCACTCCCACCTAGGATTTTTGCTTTTAAGTTCTAAAAGAGCAAATTTCTAAGAACATGAGGGGCCACATTCACACCATTGTTTGTGTAAAGCATTATTCGTGTTTTTTTCTTACTGACATAATACAAGCATTCATAAATTCTTTTATGAAGATTTCTCTCCATTTTGCCAATGTAATATACTCAGCATTATTTGCAATATACACCAATCCAACTGAATTACAGTTCCCTGGTGTATTCAGTACTAAAGGCTGCAGATTGTTCTTTAAGATATATATAATGCCCCCCCTTCAAAAATAAAGAGGACACTGATTGCAGCCCTCATATTTTTTCATTCCACATCAGTTAGGAAAGTAGGAATGATTTATTTGGTTGTGTTTTCAACCCTGTTTTTATAGCATACCTTCTTTTATAAACAGACAGTTTTTACCCATTTTCTCAAATAAATCAACATCTGTTTTATCCATTGCCCAAATGTCATTTACAATTTCTCATATTATTTATTTATTTATTTATTTTTGCATTAAACTCTAACAGCATAGCTTTTTGCAATTCTTTGTTAGTAGAACCTTGCTACTACCATCAGTGATATTAGATTTCATCACTATCATAACTTCTACTACATTCTTAACATCTTCTTTCTCTGTTCAGACTTTATCGATGCCTTCCAGACTTCATATTTAAGGGACATTCTAGACTCCCTTTTCTAGCTCCCAGGAGTCTACTGTTTGGTACCTTTGTTTGATCCAAAAGTTAGAATCTGAGAATTTGTCTGTTCCTCATTGATTGCTTTAGGGATTTGTCTGTTTCTGGCTGGCCTGTCTAGTATCTTATTTATTTCTCATGATACACACCTTGGTAAAAGCAACTCATTCTGATACAAATCAGATACAAATCCACACAGAGCAGTGCATTTGATAGCCTGTGAAGTCACTATTGCATAGTGTGTGTGTGTGTGTGTGTGTGTGTGTGTGTGTGTGTGTGTGTGTGTGTGTGTGTGTGTGTGTGTGTGTATATATATATATATATATATATATATATATATATATATATATGCAGAGATAAAGCTATTGAATCTGGATCTGTTTTTTTCATTTCCCATTTCATTGATTGTTGCTGCAGTGCAAGTGTACTGTGTCATTGCGGGTCTATATCATAACCACGAAAGCCCGGTTCAGTGAATACGTAAACGTCAACACATATTGCGCGAACCGCGAATGCACCGAAAGCCCTAAACCGCGAAATTCAAAATCTCGAATCGGCATAGTTTGCTCTTCTGCGGTATAGCTCCGTAAGGTAAGCGTGCAATAGTTAATGTATGTAAGGTTTGTGAAGGGTTAGAAGTAGGGTTTTGTTAAGTGTATGCGTGTGGATTATTTATTTTGTTTGGGTATAGCTCATTAAGGTGAGTGTGCGAGAGTTACGGACCTTAGGATTCGGGTGCAGGTTAAGGTAAGTGCATAGATAGTAATGTATGTAAGTTTTAGTGTAGGGTTAGAAGTAGGGTTTTGCTTAGTGTATGTCTGTGGTTTATTTATTTTGTTTGGGTGGATAGTATGTAGCGAGCGGTGAAGTTGGCCAACTATGCTGGTTTGAATTTTGCGGTTTAGGGCATTCAGTGTATTTGCGGTTCGTGCAATATGTGTCAACGTTTACGAATTCACTGAAATGGGCTTTCGCCATTATGATATAGACCCATCACTGGAAGTAGTGAGCAATGGCATTATGGAAGTTTCTCCTTCTTGCCTTGGAATTTATATATATGTGTGAGTGTGTGTGTGTGTGTGTGTGTGTGTGTGTGTGTGTGTGTGTGTGTGTGTGTGTGTGTGTGTGTGTGTGTGTGTGTGTGTCTGTGTGTGTGTGTGTGTGTGTTTGTGTGTGTGTATATATATATATATATATATATATATATATATATATATATATATATATATATATCGTAGAAACTTCCCAAAAGTGTAAAGAATATGCAACAAAGCCACCCCGTACCAACAACAAATGCTGCAAAATCTGACACCCAATCAGAGATTCTGCAGCGAGCAAAAGAAATAGCAAACAGCGTTTCTGAGTATTTCCAACAAGGAAGGGAATGGCGTATCCCTTCACCACAACCTTGCAGCAACCTTGTTTAAAACGGAAAGTCTATATCAAAAATGCGGCAATTGCCGTGCACAGAATAGTCTCAATATCACTGTGGTGATAGTATATTCAAAACCAGACAGTTCACCTGCTTAGAACGAACACCGATGGATTCGTTGATAGTCCAGCAAATAAATGCAACTTATCTGGTCAAAACTCCAATGTCCAAGGCACAATGCAACTGCTACAAAAATGTTCGCAAACAATTCCTTTGAGGAAACAACACCTTACGGTTTAAAATAGAAGTAGTTTAAACTACTTCTATTTAAGCAAACCGTAGTGTTCCTCAAAAGAATTCTAAGCAACAGTGCTGCTGGACGATTTTACCAGATAAGTTGCATTGCTCTGGATATCAACAATCCGGTGATGTTGAGTGAACTGTCTGAATATACATCTGTGATATTGCTACATTGTATGCCTTATTGAAATACTTAGAAACGTTGTTCTATTTCTTGCTGCAGAATCTCTGATTAGTGTCAGATACGGCATTTGTTGTGTAACTGTTACATATATATATATATGTATGTATATAGCTAGACAATTGATATAAAACACATTTGATGGAAAACACAGATGACTGAATCACATTTGATGGAAAAGTGTGCAAGACTGTAGATACTCACTACCCTTGTGGTTCTGGATCATTACAAGGCAAATTAGTGCTGATCAGTATTTCTACCTTGTTAATGTCCACCTTTATGTTGTACACTTTGTCTTTAAAAGTTTGTATTTGTACATCAGCAGAGATTCACTGTCTGATGAGTTTATTCTTTTCTTTGTGATTGTGTGACTGTGGAGTTGGTATATTTAAGTGAAGGGAGTTGTAGGTCTCTTGCCCCTTGCAAAAAAAGACATTTTGATGAAGTATTTGCTGTATATGCAGTTTCAAATGTACGGTAATGTGATTTAAGTGTGTTTTAGATTAAATGTGTAATAGATGAATTTTTTTTGAAATTTTGTGATTAGATGAAAAGTATATTCAATAAAAAGTAATAGAGTCTTATATATATATATATATATATATATATATATATATATATATATATATATATAGGGTGCAAGTGACTTACCATTTGCCACCCTGCTAAAATGCATATTTCAGTAATACATATTTAGTTTCACCAGATGATTTATAGATAGAATGGGTGAAATGTTTGAGGCTCTGTCATAGGTCTTTTCTGTTAAAAAATATACATGCATACATGTGTGTGTGTGTGTGTGTGTGTTTGTGTGTGTGTGTGTGTGTGTGTGTGTGTGTGTGTGAGTGTGTTTGCAGACTTTTGACATGACAGGAGAATTCTAAGGCCCATTTTGCCAAGCATTGACTCATCAGTCCTGTTCCATTGAATTCAGAGTCCAGAGCTATCACCAGCTTGTAAGAATAAGGGACATATTTGTCACCCCCCCCCCCCACACACACACACACACACACACACACACACACCTCTGAAGGACCCATGCTATCACTAGTTTCTGAGGTTTACCAACATGAGTTACAATGTTTTTTTTTTTTTTATCAGGCTATGGTATGGTGATTTATACCACACTAAAAATATACATGCATAAAGACACATAAGTAGGTAGAAAGATAGATATACATGCATACCTCTCAACTGTATAGATTTTTGCAGAATGTCCAGATTTCTGCTTCAAATTTTTGTCCATTGTTATTATAGTTGTGGTTTTCTGGTGAATCATTGGCAAAGCATTAAAGATTCAAGTCAGAAAATGTTAGCCATTTGAATTTCAGACTTCATAGCCTTCAGAAAATTCACACTAATGCAAAACCTGTTATTCTATCAACTTTCTAAGTTTGTAGAAACAATATTTAAAAATTCCAATACAGCTCACAACCACTCGAAAGTCTTGAAAAATAACCAAGCAGGAATCTGCGCACACTGTCGTCCCAGTTGGAAATAGCAGCAACATACACAAAGCTGTTCAGCACAAACTAGCATCTTTACTGTAAAATAACAGCGTGAAAAACACAACTAACTTAGCGCTTTCTCCCTTAACCTAAGGGCATCATCAGAGTTCAATATTTCAATATTTAAAAATTGTCCATATTTTGGGGTCTTTGCTCCCCCATTATTTATGGCTTTGTCTAATTTTCTTTGTCTAAGAGGTTGAGAGGTATGTATATATGCGGATCAACTTCAGATGTTTGACATTCCAAAATGCCAACTTTCATATGGCCGAGACCATATGATCAACATTTTGAAATGTAAAACATCTCCTACATAACGTAAAACACAAAACAACACTTCACTAACTATGTTTAGCCAGGGGGCAAGCCCCCCTTCACCCCCCATACCCCCTGCTACTTAAATATTCCTACTCCGAGATCATACTACAGTGCAAAAAAGAGAAATCTTTCGGTTCTGCGCTGTATAGGGATCTCCGCTATATATGTTCGACATTTCAAAATGTCGATCATATGGTCTTGGTCATATGAATGTCGGCTTTTTGAAATTTTGAACATCTCAAGTAGACCCATATATGCATATTATTAACCTCATTTGCCAATGATTCCCCAGAATTGTGTCAATAAAACCATCAAATTTGTCAACAAAAAACTGTGCTCCCTATACAGGATCAAATCCTTCCTCACTCCGTTTGCAAGAACCACTATCGCTCAGTCCCACCTACTTTCTACCCTCCTCTATGCCTCCCCCCTCTTCACTAACCTGAACCATGCCACCCTTACTAAACTTGCTAGCTGTTACAACCATGTTGCTAGATTTGCTACAGGTGCTACCTCTAGGACCCACCATTGTATCAACCTAACTCACCTAGGATGGCTGGAGTGGCTCAGTCTTCTCCGATACAACCAACTTGTAATAACCCACAAAATACTCTATCAACCTGAAAAAACACCAGCACTAAATAAGATCATCAAACCATACAGCAACCTGAGGTCACTACGCTCTGCTAACAAACTGCTGGTATAAACAACTAAGAACATAAATGTGGCTAGGGACTCTCTATTCACCAACTCAGTAGGTAAAACTTGGAATATGCTACCTGCCAAACTTACTCACCACACCTCCTTAACCCAGTTCAAAAAAAAGCCTCAAACTACACTTCCAACATCATTGGCAATGTCCCTGCTTAAACCCCGACTAATCACCACCCACGGTTCCTGCAAACTCTCCCTAAGCATTTCAGTCATATACTCTAATAAGTGTATGAATTCTTGATGGGACTTAGCCCATAACTGCGTGTATTATTGTCTGAAACTGAAGCCGCATGATTTTGATGTTGTCTACTAAGTTTTACTAAGTTTGTAACTCTACTGAAAACTGCATATTATACTTATCTCTAAATGTTTCTCTTGTTCTTAATGTATTTGTACTCTGCTTTATGGAGCTTTTCTCCCCGGGCCTCTGCTGAAAATGGACGTATATCCAGTCGGACTTTCCCAGTAAACAAATGTAAAATAATAAATAAATAAATTATAGTGAATGCCCTTCGGGACTGGAGTTCACTTTAAGCAGTTGTCCACTGTTGCAGGGTTTCATTATTCAGAACCTAAGACTATCTAATTCATACAAAGCAGCAGCAGCCTTTATTTTGAATGCAGTAAGATACTTCAAATAAATACATTTCAGATATAAGATGAAACTTTATGAAAAATACTACATCTTCACTAATTAAATTTAGAGATTGAACAGCAAAATGCATTATTTATTTAGCCTGTATGCATCTAATGTAACTAACAGATCAGTCCCAAAAATGGATCACATTAAGCTACTACATTTTAGTTTTCTAATAGATAAAATGTATCGCTGTCTGTTTGGGTTACACGGTTGCCTGTTTTATATGTTATTTTTGTAGAAGTTATAGTATAACACAATTTGTCTGTGTCAGTGCATTTAACAAAATGTTACATCTTAGATGATATAATCCAGCACAGTGCAATGAAGTGTCTTTTTTGTCTCTGTATGTTAGTGGATTTAGTAAAACTTACATTCAAGCAGATGTCCTGCAGTAAGTCTGTTGTGTCAGTCAGTTTGCTGCTACAGCCATTTAAAAAAATATGTGTAGTTATCCACTTTTGTTCTTGGCTGGGTGCCTATGTTGTTATTATGTGAATATCCCTTTTTCTAAATTGCAGTGGCTAATGATTCTGCACTAGTGCAAATGATAAGAGTGGATAAAGTGTTTCCTTATTTTATACCTTTGTAAATTATAATGCAAGAGAAAGGTAACATGCAATGTCTGCAATCATGTTTGAGTTTTATTATAATTCCCAATTATTCTAATATGTTTTTCAGGAAAATAAAAAAAAAATCTCTTAACTGGTTGACGAAGATGGACCCTTTCAGTTTAAACAAACATTTTCTCTATTTCTAGACTTATTACCACTGTTGTTTGAGACTTTTTATAATTAGTATGATCTAACATGGTTATAATTCTTTTGTTGTTGTCTGAGAGTTGTCAATTCATTACAAATGCTGATTAATATTTATAAATCATGCTTGGCATTGTTTTCAACCTGTTAACAACTGTAGATATAATTTGTGATTAGTATTCAAGAAAGAGACATATGGGGTTTGTATAAAAGATGATGTTAAATCTGACCTATACCCTGTTTTAAAACAGATACTGTCAAGTGATGATGAATTTCATTATTTTTATTATATGATTAAACATTCTATATAAATATGAATTATTTTATTTGGCCACTTATGACATAAAAGTAGTTTAAGGCCAGACATTTATTATTCAAAATAGAGTGGCAGGAATATGAGATTATACATAATACGAATCTAATTTAAATTATTTTTAACATGCCAGACTTAAGTATATCAAACAAGGCACTGACTAGGTCAAGTAGCACCTTCTAGAATATACTTTCCAATCTTAATTCATATTTATTACTGACAGTAGAATAATACAGTCATAATTTAGTGCCTGCTCAGACTTTTTTTACACCTTAGAATGCTCCTTTTCTTTACTCAAATGATTTTTATTTTGATGAAATAACACAATCATTTAATACATTCATAACATTCAATAACTATTTACAGTATTTACATTCAGCCTGACAAAAATGATTCAAATAAAAACATTTGTAGTTAAATAAGTTAATGTATAAACTATGATAGGAAGAGTTTGGTTCCTTCTGTAGGGTATCAATCAAATTCAAAACTTTCCTCCATGGACTATTAACCATTATACAACAACCCCCATTAATATTCCAAAACGTGCACGCTGATTGGTCAGCATGCACATTGTAAATCAGACTTATACTAATGGAAGAAGGTCCAGTTGCCCAGACTTTTTCCACTAGTATAAGTCTTTTTTTACAGCAACAGAGAAAGCAAGATCTCCGTTGCTTTTTACACACTGTCTCGTTATGTTAAAGGAGTTTAACATAGCGAGACAGCTTTAAAAAAAGTAACAGAGATCTTCCTTTCTCCGTTGCTTTTTTTAAAGCTGTCTCACTATGTTAAATGGGTTTAACATAGCGAGACAGCTTTAAAAAAAGCAATGAAGATCATCCATTGCTTTTTTTAAAGCTGTCTCGCTATGTTAAACTCCTTTAACATAGCGAGACACTTTGTAAAAAGCAATGGAGATCTTGCTATCTCCGTTGCTTCCACCCACAGCTCTGATGTACTGCATAAGCATACGCATGTGCAGTACATCAGAACTGCCGCAGAATACCAGACAGCTGCGGAATGGCAGCAAGGAGCATTATACAATGCCATTATTTAAGAAAAGTTTTTTTTTTTTCTTAAATAATGTCATTATATAATAGCAATAACCTACTTCTGGGTGTGGATAATGCTGGATTTACCAACGGTTGTCTTTGTTTGGCCACTCGGGCTTTGCCCTAGTGACCAAACCACACCAACCGTGGGTAAATCCAGCATTACCCACACCCAGGCATGGGTTATTGTTGTAATAGCTTACGAAAAGTTCTTAACTCTTTAGTTCTTTTCTCCATTAGTATGCATTTTTTCAGTGATGATAGGAATTCCTCCATTATGAGGGTTATATTAGAGTTCCATCTTCTAGTTATACATTTTCTGACTATTGCTAACATTGTCCACAACAAATAGAGGTCATCTTTCTTCATATTATTACTATTAACAACATTCAGTAAAATTAAAGACTTTGTCAAAACAAATATATCAGTACAGATAGCTTGAAGAAATCTGTTAATCTCATTCCAATATGGTTTAATATTAGTACAGTCATAAAAAATATGAGACCAGTCAGCATTAGTGGACAGATGACATCTCCAACATAACTTGCTGTTTGAAGGGTTCATTTTTGACAGTTTCTCAGGTGTCAAAAAGGATCTGTGTCGAAATTTCCAATGAAAAATCACCCAGAATTGTGAGTAAGAAGTTAGTTTAACTGAAAATAAAATGTTTGTTTTATCTTCTATTGATAATGGTACTTGAAATCCTTTAGTTAGATATTGCCAGTAAGAATCTTTAGGAGCTGTTTTTTAGACAATTAAAGTGTTATATAGATATAATAATTCATTCTTAACATTGATATTATTATATAGAATTCCAAAAATCTAGTTTATAATTTTTGGTATGGTTTTGAAGGATGAGTTATGTATTATTCTACACAGATCCTTAGTGTATGCTGTGACACTCTGAAGAACCAATCAGTCATTAGGGAATAGGCCATAAGTTGACAATATACTTTGCATGTTTTAAGCTTGTTGGTTTTCATAGTTTCATAGTTTCATAGTTTAGTACTAGGCTATCTGCCCTGGGGCATTTATAAGCTTAGCCATAGTAATGTGGCTTTCGCCACCCCATGTAATGGTACAAAAGTGTACAAAATAGATTTAGAATACTGTGCCTCTGTCTAGTAGTGACACAGTGAAGACCCCCTTACATAATAGAATTAGTTTACTGTGCCTCTGTCTAGTAGTGACACAGAGATGACCCCCGGGGTATACCTACAATCTCCCATCCACTCGTCAAGATTTCTCTTGAAGAGAGTCAGTGAGGGGCTCTGCCTAACATGAACTGGGATTCTGTTCCAGAGTATGGGAAGCCTCTGAGTTATGAATCTGTCCCTCCAGCATGTCCTATCCATATTTGTGCTGAGGTTTAAATCTTTAGCTCTCATGGTTCTGATGGATTTAGATTTTTTGAAGTGGAGCATGTCCATCAATTCCTGATTGGACATGGCCTTGTACGTCAGGCACAGATCACCTCTGAATAGGCAGTATGCTACTGAATAGAGCTGGAGTTTCTTTAGTCTGGCAGCATATGACATATGTTGGAGACCCTTGATCCTCTTGGTGAGGTACTTTTGGGGTCTCTCCAGCTGTTGCAAGTGCCGGGTGAGGTACATACCAAATGGGGCATTGTACTCAATCATGGGCCTGATAAGGGAGGAGTACAGGGGTACAATGACCTCCTTTGATCTGGATGTGAATCCCTTCATGATAAGGTGGGCAAGGTAGAAAGTCTTTCTAACCACTTTGGCAACATGGGTGTCAGATGAGAGGTCACTATCGACTTGGGTCCCCAGGCATTTTTTGGCATTTAGTTTAAGGCCATGTCTCCAGCACCAGTTGTCCGTTTTAGTGAGGCCTTTCTGTAGGATGTATGTGTCAGCTGGTGTATCGACTATGGTGCCTAGTTTGCAGTCATCTGCGAATTTTGTCAGCCACAACCCTCCCATGTTTGCTTTCACATCTGAGAAATAAATGCCGAACAAGAGGGGTCCCAGGGCAGAGCCCTGTGGGACACCACTTGTGACTGGCTTTGAGTCTGACATGGCTCCAGCGATTTTGACTTCATGGGTTCTATCCTTTAGCCAGTTTGCAACCCATCTTGTGACATATGGATTTACATTTAAGCTGTTGAGCTTATCTATGATGCCTGAGTGGGGTATTGTGTCGAAAGCTTTAGCCAAGTCCAGGTAGGCTGTATGGACTGCTTTGCCCTTGTCAATGGCTCTAGTGACTGTTTTGAAAAAGTCAACCAGGTTCAAAATGCAGGATCTGCCCTTTACAAAGCCGAACTGGGTGGGATCAAGTGTCTGTAGGTCCCCAATGTCTCTGTTTATGAGTTCCATAATGATTCTTTCCATAGCTTTGCAAACCAGGCTGGTTAAGCTTATGGGGAGGTAGTTACCAGGGTCTGTAGAGGTGCCTCCTTTGTGGAGTGGGACCACTGTTGCTGTACGCCAGTGTTCAGGTACATATCCTATAGTAAGGCTAAAGTTAAATAGCATTCTATGTGCGTGTTTACCTCCTATTGGAGTTCACGTAGCACGCAACCAGGGATACCGTCAGGTCCCATTGATGCTGTGTTTTTAGTTTTGCTGAGGGCGGTTCTCACCTGGACATCTGAGATGATAGGGAGGTTAGATTCTGCTGGGATAAGTATTTCCTCTTTTAGGGGTTAGGGAGGGGAGAAATTTGCACTGAACCTGTCTGCCAGAATGTTGGCAATATCTGTGGGTTCAGTGTATTTTTTGTCATCGTGAACAAACTCTGAGCATATCTGAGGGTTTCCGCCCAGGTTTCTAACATAGCAGAAGAAGGCCTTGTGGTTATCTTTAGTGTCCATAGCGATTTTTCTCTCAAAGTTGGCTTTGGATTTTTTATGAGAGAACGTAGCTTTCTACTAGTGCTGATCAGAGATGCCTTCTCTTTATGGGATTTTGCTCTGACGTGCAGTAGCTTCCTTCTTTTGTTATACAATTTGTTTATGGCTGGGGTCCACCAGACAGGACGCCTGCCCTTGGTGGAGAGGGTCTTGGTTTTATTTAGGATTGCATGATCCATGAATTCTTGGAGATGTCCGTAGAAAGCATTTGTGAAGGATTCAGCATTGTGGGATGTGGTTTCCACTGGCCCAGTGGGCTTAAAGGATACCATTTCAGTCTTAAAAAGTGTAAAGTTGGCTTTTGAGAAGTTTTTCACTGTAGTCTTTTGTGTTGGGGGTGGAGGTGGGATATGTATATCCAGGGTGATTAGTTTGTGGTCAGATCTCACTAGGGAGGGGTATACTTCCGGTGTGAAGCACTTTGTCCCCATGTTTGTGATGATCAGGTCTAGTATATTATCTCCCCTTGTGGGAGAGGTGACTAGCTGTTCCATTGCATTTGAATTTATGAATTCCAGGAACCTTTGGGCTAGGGTGTTATAGCTAGAATAATGCACCCAGTCTATGTTAGGGTAGTTGAAGTCTCCCAATATGATGGTGTTTGGTGAGACATTCATATCCTCCAATGTCTTCAGGAAGGCTGAATGGGGTTCCTGAGATTGGGAGGGTGGTCTGTAACATGCTACCAGTTGTATAGCAGTTTTGCCTACGGTTAGTTGCACCTGGATGGTCTCTGATGCTTCATGTGTTGCCACTAACCTGGAGGTGTGGGTGTCCTTGATGAATATGGACACTCCCTCTCCCTTTTTGGTTTGGCCCGAGTTTTGGGGCCGAAAAGCATGATACAAGATATAGCCTGGTAGCGCTGGGGTGCTCTCAGGAGCCTTGAACCAGGTTTCAGTGACTGCACAGACATCGATGTTCTCCATACTGAGGAGTGCTTTGAGAGTCTGCATCTTGAGATTTAGACTTCTGGCATTGAGCAGCATTACCCTTAATTTTTTTCCATTTTTGTTTTCTAAGGAGGTGGGTTTGTCTTGTGAGCCTTGACTAAAAAAGGCACTATGGGGGTGGCAAGAGCCTTAGCCAATATCCGGAAGCAATGCATTGCAACCAACAAAATAGGTTATTTTCCCATAAATCAAAAATCTCTCTGTGTTTTATCAGGGAAATCCTTGTAATAGTAAATGGTATTAAAAATCTATGTCACAGTTTTATAACTAAATTTGTGTTAATGAATTTTCTAAACACATCAAAAATATTGTTTATTAGTGTTAGTTTAGTTAATTTTGTTGTACTATATTGTAAATTTAAACTTAAATTGTGCCATGTCTTGTTATCTTTGTCAGTTACCAAAGCATTCTTTGATAAACAATTTTCATTCATTAGTATAATGGAGTATAAAAAATTGTGGTGGTGGTGCTGCGGTAGCGTTGTCGCCTCACAGTTAGACGTTGCCTGTTCGATTCTCAGTTAGAGCTTCTTCTGTGTGGCAACATGTGTGAATGGGCGTTCCTTCGTTGAAGGTTGTGCGGTAGGCCCGGCAAGCCAGCACGTAAAAATCTACTGCCAATCATTAGCGGACCGGAGCTCCGCTGTGGCAACCCCTAACCGGGAAAAGCCAAAAGACACAAACAAACAAACTATAATGGAGTGTAACTGTTTCCAATTGGAAAAGTATCTAGGATTTATCCAATTCATCACTATTTTAATTATAGATGCCTTTATATAAGTTTCAGTCTGTGGGAATTTTAACCCCCCTGTTCCCATTTTCTGATATGATGAGAATATGCCACTCTATTTCTTTTGGGGTACCATAGGAATTTCATCAGAGCTGAAGTGATTTCTTTAAGGATTATCTTTCCTGCTGGAAGTATAAGGGCTTGTGCTATATATAATATTTTAAGTAACAAAACCATTTTTATCAGTTGTAACCTATCATCAAATGTTATAAACAAATTATTCCATTTGCTTATTAATGTCTTGATTAAGTCTATGGCTTTAGCATAGTTAAGCTGTAAGGTTTCCTCTAAATTCTTGCCTAGGACTATTCCTAAATAGTCTAGAGTTGAAACTTGGTTTCCAATAATATGATTAACTGGAACCTGTATGTTCTTTTTTTATTTAATAATAAAGATTTTGATTTAGATTTGTTGAAGGAGAGTTCTGAAATTTTTTGGAAATTTGTTGTTACTATATCCACTTCACCAAACACTTCCTTAAAGTTGGGTAAGGTAAGTAAGACATCATCAGCAAACATCATTATTTTAGAAATATATTGGTCATATATATTTATACCTCTTATCTTTGGGTTAGTACATATTATATGGCAAGTATTTCTATGGCCAGAGCAAATAGGATAGGGGACATGGGGCATCCTTGTGTAGTACCTCTACTGATTTGACTTGCTCTGGAAGTAAAGGGACCTAATTTGACATATGCTAGATTATTTTCACAGATTTTCTTTATCATTGTTATAAAAAGGGGGGCAAATCAAATAACTAAAAGAATTTAAATAAATAACCCCAGTTTAAGGAGTCAAAGGCCTTTTGAATATCTAGACCTATTATCAATGCTTCATTGTTTCCTCTATTGAGGTAATCTATCAGAGTCAATACTCTTTTAATATTATCCTGTGTATGCCTGTTATGTATGAAATCAGTTTGGTCTTCATTAATTGTTTTAGATATGGGTATTTTAAATCTATTGACCATAATTGGCATAAATAGTTTACAATCATTATTCAACAAAGAAATTGGTCTATATGAGTTGCAATGATTATGGTCCTTATTCTCTTTTAATATAGGGGAATTAGAGAATATCTCCAAGAAGGAGTAATATTTGCTAATGTTTGAACTTCAAGAAAGGTTTTATGTAGGAGAAAGATTATAGAAGAGAACTATCTATAAATTTATATAATTAAGCCATCTATTCCAGGTGCTTTATTAGACTTACTTCCTTTAATCCCATCTATAATTTCTTTTTGAGAAATAGTTTTTTTTGTAGATCTAACTTAAGTTCCTGAGGAATTCTTATGTTAGGAACAATATTCTCTAACTTCTCACATTCATTTGTACTTATTTTATCTTTATGATGCTCTGCATAATGTTAATTAAAAGCCTCCAGAATGTCCCCTATGTCAGAGACTTTTTTCCTTTTCCCTTCATGAAAGATACTATCAATGTTATTAATTTTTGATTCTATCTTAACTTTCATAGATATGTTATGAAGATGCTTAGGAGAGGTAGCATAATAATTTAATTTCAGTTTTTCCATAGCTAAATTAGTTTTATGGGAAAATATTTCACTGTATTTCTTATTTGCTTCTTCTCTTTTCCTCTTATTATCTGTAGCAATTAAGTTTTTATTAGATTTAAGAGATAATATTTGATTTTGGAGTTGCTGTAACTCTGAGTCCCAGTCTTTAATTTTATTTTTGTACTAGCTAATGGTTTTACCATATAGATAGGCCTTAAGAGAATCCCAAACCATAATTGTGTTTGCTTCAGGTTTATAATTAATCTCTAAGAAAAGCTGAAGTTCAGAGGTTATCCAAGATTTAAAGTCTTTAATTTTTGTGATATATGAAGGAATCCTTGAAGTAATAACTAACTGATTGAATTCCAAGTGTATTGTTAACTGCAGGGAATTATGATCTGAAAAGGGACAAAGTTGTATTGAAAAATTCAAGATTTTAGAATAAAGCTCTTGTGAGATATAAATTTTATCTATTCTTGTTTGGGTACCATGTCTATAGTCCTTGTGTGAGAATAGTAAAGAATTTGGTCCCAACGCATTAAAGGTATCTTTTAATTTAAACATTTCTGTTAATTTTTTTAACTGTTTGGCTGAGGACAATAGTCTAGGAGATTTCCTATTGGTAGTTTCTGTAATATCTGTGATACAATTGAAATCACCTCCTAGTATAATATTACCTTTAGAAGTAGTTATAATAAAGTGTAAGTGTTTCTTAGCTAGTCCAACCCCTGTACCTGGGAACCAGTATAAATTAACCAGGATCCAAATTCTATTATTAAACTTAAGTATAACTAAGGCCATGAGTCCATCATTATCTACATGTTTGTAAATGATTTGGGGATTTAAGAAAGTATTTTTCCATAGAATTGTTACTCCTCTGGTCTTATTTTTATAAGATTGAGCAAGTAGTGTGTATTCCTTAGGGTCCCACATAAATGTGTCATTTATTTTAAAGTGTGTCTCTTGGAGAAAAACTACTTGAACTTTGTTTAGTTTAAGATACCTTAGTAGGTTGGCTCTCTTATATGGGTTGTTTAAGCCATTAGTATTTAAGGATATCAAAGTTAAATCCATATCAGAATTATTAAAGATAACAAATAATAAAGGAACTTGTATTAATAGAATCCTGTATACATAATACTCTTCCTGAATAGACAATATAATATCAATTGTTGTATTTCTATTTATCTCAATCCAAATAACTTTCCCCATGAAAGATGAAAGTAAAACAATTGTGTCAGGCATTTCAAAACTAGAAACACAGTTAAATAACAAAAAATAGCATATTTCACTCTGATATAAACTTTAATACACCCTGTACATGGAATGAAATGCATTCCTAGTCTAACAAACAAAACGAAATCTGCTAGACTACCTATCCCAACCATCAACCTTTGTTGGTTCGAGCCCATGAAAACAAAGTAAAAAATGGAGAATATATTATAAATTAAGAGAAAAATAGTAGTGATAAACAACTAATCAGATATTAATTCCACTTAGGTTTTAGACATGAGTTACATACATTATAATAAGAAACATTAAACATTTATACAGTAATTATTCACTAAGAAAGCAAGAGACATATTGGGATATATATAATCTGAATTTAGTGCTTAATAGAGTAAGGAAACATTAGCTTTATTAACAATCTAAATGATTACCCAAAATACCTATGCATGTCATCTGTATTAGTTCTAATAAAAACTTCAAAATGGCAGAACAAATCAAAGAATCATTTAGCATTTGTATTTACTTGTCCTCTGAATAAATCTTATCATGACAAACTCCCACTAAATAAAAACTTCACGGGAATTGGGTGTTAGCACATAGTGAGTGTGTGTCATTCCCAAAAGCTGTTAACATAGATTTTTAGAAATATTCCATAAGACATATTTGTCCTTAATTAACTCCTAAATGTTTGGAATAGCAGATGTTTAAATAACTGACTAAAATAAATAATAATTAACTGGCATAGGTTAAAATGACAAAATTAGTAAAAAAACATTATTTATATAAAACTTACTATGGATAACAGGTCTTAAAAGTGAATGACTCAAAACAAAATTAAGACAGAGATAGCTGTAAATATCTACTATAGTAATAGGGTAATACTGAAACTCATAACTTGTTTGTTGTGTTATCACAAGTCATAGATATTGCTTTCCCTGTCATAAGGTGCTAATATACTAAAAGACATGACTTTATAATAACTGAAAACATGACATCTGAAATATAAATAATATCTAGGATACAATAAGGAAATCAACATATTAAATGCAAAGTAATTATAGTTCAATCAGAATTATTCATACATATATTTGCTAGGATTTAGTATGGTGCTTGACTATCCTTATAGTTGCTACAGGTATTACCATTAGTCATAAGCATTTCCTGTAAATGTATAAGCCTATACTAAACACTTGCTAACTGCACAGGAAAATTATTTATAAAGATCTATTTATAAAAAACTCCAGTATATTCACTAGAAATAGTGGCTATAATTAACTGTTTACAAGAAAAAATAACATTTCTGTATATATTTGATCACATTAAAAAAATAGTTTCAGTGTAAATCTAGACTGATGTAAAAGCAGTCCAGATTAAGAAGAGAAGGCATCAGTATGACGCCCAGACGTCTATGCGGTTTTAACCGCACAGTAAAGTGGAAGGGGATTGGACTGCCACGTCCGCAGTCACATATGAGACGTGGACAGCTGTATGGCTACTGATTGGTTCTCAATCTCTTCCCAAAAAAAGAGAGCGAGAAACAATCAGTATAGTGGGCGGCACAGTACTTTTGCTGTTGTTGGTAAAACAACTTGTTTGCTTTTTGCTGAGTGAGTTCAGAGTTAAACTTTGCCTAATCCTACATAACTCCTGTGTTCACCTTCTAGTTCTTACAACTAACGGTAAGTGAAGTCACTAAGTGATGCAGTTGGAGTCTGGACCATTTCTAATTTCCTGCTAATTTAATTTGGAGGCATTTTCTCTTTTAAGTTTTGCTACGAAGTACGAACTGCCATACAATGAAAACATTTATTTTGTACTTACTTGTAATGTTCATCAGGTTTACTGTGAAAGCTAGACGGTAGTTGTGACAAGGATTTAAGCTATGTACACTACACAGTACACACCTGCATGAACCTATGAACCTTTTTCTCCCTTTTTTCTTGCAATTGATACCAAATGGCTTTTTCAAATCAGACCTTGTACCCACTGTTTGTTACTATTTTACATAAACATCACATTAAATTTCAAACTAGAGTTACATAAAGTAACATTTACAGTAATATTTTGAGTAATTTATAATAATGGATTAATTGATAGTATTTTTATAGTACCGAGACTAAAATGCATAGATCCATACATGTCACTGAATTCATAAGAACTATAAATCCCTTTTGCAAATACCTTTTAAGAGTGTGCTGACCACAGTTTTATTATCTGATTGCCTTGAACATGTTTGAACTAATAAAGAAATGGTGGTGACACCAGAACCTCAAAACCTCTAAAAGACACATTAAAAATTAGCATAGTTTCCATTTTCAGGTATGCTACAACATATGACAGGCTGAGGGGATGGACTACATATGGAACACTACCAGCTGAAAAAGACACATTTTATTTTGTATGATTGCTTGGTAGAAAGGATTAAGGCTGTCAACAAGCTTAGTTATATAGCTTTGGGTTTGAGTCCCTCAGTCTCTCTTTGCCTAGTGTTTATGGTTCTGAAAAACTTGCTAAAGCAGAAAAAAATTACTGGGCTGCTTCTATAACAGACACTTGTATCTAGAGGGTTTATCTGCTGAATAAATAAAATGAGATGCCCCTAGAGATATATTCCACACACACCGCCAGTCTTAAGCAGCATGTTACATATGTCCAGGAAGTAAATGTTTTAGAGCACTGCAAAAGTGTCTGCAGCCTCAGCTGAATAGATGGAGAAGGTGACACCCAGTCAACACACCAAAATCTGGAGGTTGGCATAATGGTTCAGGTATTTACCTTATAGATACAAGGTGCAGGGCTTGATTGTCATATGGAGTAATTGGCTAGGCTTAAAATGGCCCATAGGGACAGTTAGCCTAGTACTAATCTACGAACCTATGTGTATATTATTCTGGGTTAGTCAGTCTTAGTCTGCTAATATGAAATGCATTCTGCTCTGCACTGAAGACTTGATAGTTTGTTTGTGGAAATATACTCGGGTACAGCCACAATATATATTGTATGGATATAAATGTTTCTTGTAAAAACAATGCTGGCATTTAGGATTACACTACCCTTTACACCTATGACTATTCAGTATGTTCTGTTTTTGTTCTGAACGCTGGCAGGGAGGACAATGGGAGTGAGGATTCTTTCACTTCCTAGACTGCACATTAATAATTCTATCTTTTTAAGTATCAGCAGCCATTTTTCAAGTGTACTGTGTATTGCTTGGGAGTAATCATGTACAGTAGTAGTCTATTTCTTTGTACCATGCTGTTTTCTTTCTATTCCTGGAATATATTTTAGGTATTTTTTATGGTCTAAGTTGAAAGATGTCACAAGTGTAAAGTTATTGCTGGTTTTACCCTCATCTGACAAGCCAACTCATAAAGGTTGCCTCACTGGGTCACATTGGCACAAATTAAGTATAATTAAGTAACAATCACTGAGATCAGCCCTTTTGCCTGGGTTTCAAAGCAGCATTCTAAGCCATGGTACTAGTAGGCAATCTATGAGCCAAGATTTGCTAGTGGTTTTCTGTTTAATGGTGCAGTCTCACGTGGAAAGCAGCCATTGGAGCAGAAATGTGCTACCATACAGATAAGGCAGTTGAAACACAACTTAATTCTTAAATGTGGGTTTTTCAACCTTCTTAGGTTGCATACAGCTCTCAGCCTTCCATCTCCAAAAATGTGTAACTACTACTTCTCACACTCAGGAGCCAATGGACAAAATGTAGAGCACTTTATTTATACTTACTTTCAACTTCCGCTAGAAAGCTCACAATTTGGTTAAATCATATCTGCATCTATTTTTTGTGTCTGTGTGTGTAGTGTATACAGATTTTCTCATCACATTTTTGGTCCGTTTTTCATAAAATTGTGGTTTTCTGCCAAATTAGTGGGAAATCATTAAAGATTAAAGTTAGAAAATAATGCAGACATTTGAGTTTCAGATGTCATACCCGTCAGAAAATTCATACTAATGCAAGACCTACTATTTTATTAACTTTCTAAATCTGTAAGAGCAATATTTAAAAATTGTCCTTACTTTTGGGCCTTTGTCCCACTTTTATTTATGGCTTTGTCCAGTTTCTTGCTCTAAGGTTGAGAATATGACAAATGTGTCAGGGACATAACCATCAGCCTGAGACATTTCAAATTGTGACATAGTTGTTGTACCCCATGTGAAGATTGGGTGAAGATAAATGTGAAGTCTGCCAGCCTAGCCAGATAGAATTTTGTAGATAATTCTGTCATCTGTAAATATTAATGTGAACCACAGGCTTGTTGTCTTAAATGGAAAAGAAACTGCTGTAAGGAAGCTAAGTTAAGCATTTTATGACTGTCTTTGATCTTTAAAGTTGGCTCCGGCTGGTCTAGATGAAGACATTATTTTTGTTGTTTTAACCAAGAGTTAAATTGCTATATTAAAACATGCAAATGTATTTTTATTGCCCTGCTTCCTGACCATATGCAAGATAACAAAAGGAGATGTCAAAATGTAAATGTAGTTTCTATTAGTCTGGGAACCCAGGGAAGTGTGAAGAATGATGTAATGGGAACCAGGAATGTGATTTTAAAAACAGAGAGAATCAGAGGGCATTATGCATTTTTGTCTTGACCATCATCAGCACTCTGCCTGTGTTCTATATGTAAGTTATCTTAGACTTATGTTTTCTCTTAGAAATAGCTAGAAACTAGAAAGATTAGACTAAGTGTTTTTCTGTGATGTCAGAACTGTACTACCAAATTATTTTAAGTATTTCTCTGTGATCTCTGCACTCTTGACTATCACCGTGTAGTAAAAAGTATTGTCTTGTGTTTTTATTATTTATTAAATATTTTAAAACCTTTCAGCTGTAGCCGTTTTGTGTAGAGATAATTTAAGGTCTAGAGTACATTGCATATTTATAGTGATTACTGTCCAAGTCACTCCAAAATAAGCCGTGACTGTTTAGTCACACTTACCAATTGGATAATAATAATATTGCACAATAATAATTGGACACCCTTTTAAGGGTGTTTGAGTAGCTGATAAATATTAGCTAGATGATGGCAGTGATTTCTACAGTATAGTCTGGGTAAAAGGGGCACAGCTGGAGAACCTGTGCCAGCCTTCCCAAGAGTGTCTGTGTGGTTGTATAAACTCGTATCTCAAAGCGTGTGTGTGTCATCTATTTGGGCAGGGACACGAAGCACTAGTTGGACAGAGAGGGTGCTGGAGGTTTTAGCTTGTCCAGCTGGCTGAGATCTGGACCCTATAGCTGTGCCATTGGGGAGTCTTACTGGGGACCTGGAGAGCAAGGGAGCGACCAGCCCCGGTCCGACTGTGATCTATGTGTGCTCTTAAGGGAAATTGCACTTTAATGTGTGCATTTGTTATCCTTTCCTCCTATATGAAATGCCCCTCACTGGTGTTAGTGGTGAGGATTGAGGCTCCTTGATTGCTTGGCCAGGGCACGGGCGTCACACCCCACTCCCCCATGTAGTGACTTTGCAGGGCAAATCAAGGCAAGGAGCAGTTGTGCAGTGTAAGTGTGCAGACAGAGTATCCTCCCATCTAAGGTAGACACAAGTACACTCATGGCTTTTCACCTGCCCTTGATTTTGCAGAATGTTCTGGTTTTCTGTCATAGTTTTATACTGTACTGTTATTATTCAGAAAATGCATGTTGGCTGCATGTTACTTGGTACTTGTTATAAAACTGAATATAAATTATAATTAGAACTGCAGTGCAAGGAGATTAGGAGAACTATTAAGTGGAGTGGTTCAAGTTTGAGTGCTGCTTGTCTTTTTTATACTTGATTATGACTGGCATTGCAGTAATGTATTTAAAAATTATTTTTTTTTCCATGCCTCAACATTTTTGTTTCCATCTAGATCTTAAGTAAGCGGTTATGTAGCCAATGCGCTGAAATATTTTTTTCTTCACTTCATTTTGTCTTGATTGGACTCTCATAATGACGGCTTGGCACCCAGGGCAGCGTATTTAATTAAAGTCACAGTTTTTGTGTTTTTTAGCATAGCTCCACTCCTTTCTAGTTGGCCACACCAATTCAATTGTCTCCTGCAGCTCCCCTTTGATTTGAAGTCATCAGCCACCACTGATTCTGAAACAATCAGAAGTTATAAATATTAAAAAAAAGTTAATATATACTAAATCATAGATATGCTCTGTTATCCCATGTATCCAAAACAGTTTTTATAAATAATCTAAGCAGTGACTATGCCTGTGTAATGACTCAGAAGAACATTTAGCAGGGCAAAGGGCTATGTATTATTTTAAATAAAGCATGTCATCTTAAGGTCGTAAAAGCAAAGATAGCTTACTCATCAATTATATCACTCAATAAACCAGTAATATTATACTAATATACTAAAAGCATAAACAGTTATTTAATTTGTATATGAACAAAAAAAAGTATAGAAATGAAAAAGCAAAAACAGAAAGAAAAGCAATAAGAAAAATATTGTCATGACATACCTTACTTGAAGATTTAGCAAGTATAAAACAAATTAAAGTCTGGTTGCATTAGATGCTTTGAGAGATTTAGTGGGAACAGCAATCTTTGACTCAGTTTTTTGTTTTTTCTTTTTGACATCAGTTCAAGAAGATTTATCAGTAACTCTCTTCAGAGATGCAGATGCCCATTCCATATCTTCAGGTAAGGAAATAATGTTATTGTTTTTAATAAAGGCAGTGGCTTCCTCTAGGGCATTAAATGATCTACTTTCATTCTGATATAGAATTTTTATTCTGGCAGGAAAGACAAGCTTAGTTTTGATGTTATTCTACTTTAACAGTTTTATTAATGGCCCGGCTTTTTTCCTCTGTTCCAAAACCCTGGTAGAATAGTCATTCTTCTTCTTCTTCTGGCTTTTTCCCCGTTTAGGGGTCACCACAGCGGATCATCTGTTTGCTCATGATTGGCAGTGGAGTTTTATGGTGTTGAGTTGCCAGCCCGGCACCCAACCTTCCACAGAAGGCACACACACACACATGCACACACTCACACCTAGGGCCAATTTAGAGTATCCAATCCACCTACTGCATGTCTTTGGGATGTGGGAGGAAACCGGAGCACACAGAGGAAACCCACGTGACCACAGGGAGGACATGCAGACTCCACACAGAAGGCACCCCAGCCAAGAATCGAACCGGAGAACCTCTTGCTGTGAGGTGGCAATGCTAACCGCTGCACCACCGTGGTCGCCCCTGGTAGAATAGTCATTATCAAACCTAATTGGGTTTTGATTAAGTTTTAATGGAATTTTCCTCCAGGCAGATTTTAGGACCAACTCCTTGAGCCCTTTCAATACCAAAGGACAGACCCTTCTTTAAATCTAAAATCTCTGGAATCCAGGTATTCAGGAAATTAATGATATATTCTCCTTCAGCTCTCTCAGGGATGCCAAAAATCCTTATATTTGACCTTCTCTTCCTGTTTTCCTAGTCATCCACTTTATTGAGAAGCCAAATGTTTTGTTTGATGAGAAAATCTTTCTGGCTTTCTTCTTCCTTCAGTCTTCCATCAAGATCATTCAGGGATGCTTCTAAGTGTGTTATTCTGGATTGATGCTGCTGTTTAAGTTCCTTGAGAGAATCTGTTTGTTTCTGACAATTTTCCTTTACCCCCCCCCCACCTTAGAATGTTCTCATTTATGAACTGTTTCTGATGACATCAGTACAGAACTTGTAATAAGACATGGACAAACTACAAACAAATTAATTATGTTTATAGCTTCTTTTCCTAGGGAAGTGATGCCCTATAATATTCCTTTGTATTAAAACAAAGCAGAACTATGAGTTTCATCTACCCTTGCTGCAAACAGCTGCTCTGCTGTTGTTTCATATGTTTTCTGGTCTAGCTTACCTAGGAATAATTCTGAAATACATAAATTCATTTGGACATTTCTTCTGACACCATGTTTTAGTACTTCTCCCAACACCAATAAGTAACATATTTAATGATTATTTAATCTTGGGGCTTTAAGTATTTTAATTTATTCAGCAACTTCAGATCTGCTTACCTCTTTCGCTAATTACACACGCTTGATAGTGATACTAAGAAAGGTCTCTATTTATTTATTTATTTGACCAGGAAAAATCTGACTGGGTAAAACCCTTTGTCAGCGAAAGCCCTGAGAGAAAAGCTCTACATGTAAGTTATACTTGACGCACATTTATAATTACAGGGTGAAAAACATCTGTGCATGAGAACAGTACAAACTTCCATTTCACTGTCATTATCTTTATTTTATTAATATATTGTTTTTCAAAATGAGACTTAAAATATATAGTGTTATCAGTACTAGTAGTTAGCCTATTTCTATTGTTTTTAATATCCTCTATTTTATGTTTATTTTGATGCTTTGTATTATAAAATTTGTTAATACAGGCCATCTCTTTTGGCATAGTGGAATAAACCCTGACTACAAGTCAGGTAACTCAAGTTTCATTAACAGTTATGGCATTTGTTGAAGTGGCCTGGGAATGTTGAAGAGTGAATCATCTAACCCTACTCACCTCTCTCGAGAAGGAATGTGTATGGTGCATGTCTTGGGCATAAAGAGTGCACCACTTTCCTTAGTGGAAACCAGAGATATGTGCATGATATGTTTATTCCAGGGCAGGGAGAGGGGGAGTGGGTCTTACATCACTCAGATTAGTGACAGTCCTGTGATACCGTCACTGAATGTTTTTTCCAGGAAAAAAAAAGCATATACTGGTCAAGTTAGGGAGAATTAGAGTATAAAGAGAAAACCCTAGTCCAGTGATGGCTAACCTATGACACGCATGTCAAAGGTGACATGCCATGATGTTTTGGGTGACACACCAGCATTCACCAACACCCGAGATACCAAAAAACTGCTTTTGCATTTGTTGCTCATGTGAAGTACACTGAATTATTTTGTGCCAGGAGCCAATTCAACAACACTGCTGCAGAGGTAAGGAAGTTATTAACCTCAAAGACTATTTCATTATGCTGTTTCAATACAGTCTGCAAAGGAGAGTGCTGACATTGCAGGTGTAACCATGAAGAGAAAACAAAGGGCAAGTAGTCTGCATTTCTAAGCATGTGTTGTTTTACATTCCTCTCAACTGTCCTTAATCCCTCCTAAAACTGGTGACTTTTTACACTTAATAATGACACATTTATAAACTTATTTTACTTCAGAACATGTATATTAATTCACTTTTTTCTGTCAGTGTCTCAAATTAATAGAACTAGCAGTGTAAAACTGTCCATGACTCTTATTTCTAGATTTGTCCGTGATTCTGTTAAGATTTATCCCTGATGTATTGAGAGCTATGTTGTCTTACTTTGATTTATTTATTTATTTTTATTATTTTTGTTTGGGGAGGGTGACATGCCAGAAGAGTCAAGTTAGACATCTTTTGAATGTTTGACACACCGAGCCAAAAAGGTCCGCCATCACTGCCCTAGTCACTAAGTAAATGGCAGTCATAGTCCTGGCTACAGAAGGAATGGGTGAACCAGTTCAGTGGCTGGAGAAGGCTCAAATGTTAGCAGATGACAAGAACCAAAAATTGCTAATCCACAACTTTACGTTTTCTAACTAAATTCAGGAATATTGTTTTGCCCATATGAACTTTGACATTCACTATGTTTAAATATACTCTAAATTTATAATAACTGATTATTCCACTCTTTCATTCTTATAGCAATCTGAAATCTCCCCAAATAAATAGCTGTTTAAAGCACCCCAGACAATATCCCCTATACTGTTATGTTATTGTTTAGCACCATTCCCTAAGTTACTACAATTTTATAAAATAAGCAGGTAAACAGAAAAACAATCTTCCATTATTTTTTTCTGATTACAAAGCACTTATATTTGAACAGGAATAAAATAATGGAAGATTGTTTTTCTGTTTTAGGGAAAATATTATTAAACACAAGCATTCTATGTCTACTAGTCTGCATCCCAAATATAACACAGTAGAGTAAAAAGCAAAGAAAAGCATTTTTCAATTCAATCCGATCTACCTAATTCAGATTCATCTAAGTTTTCAGGTGTTTATTTTTTACTGCACTAGCATTAGTTTATCTAACAGATGATTAAAGTCTTTGGCTGAGATTAAATGCCCTTTATTATTAAATAGCTTGGTGTTTTGTAGCATTTTTGAAACCCACACTACCTTTTCTATGCATATTGGTTAATATAAGTATTTCACTTTTTTATTATGTTAACTAAACTGAGCAATCAGTCTGTTATTAACTGCTGATATTATCATAAATCTGTTGTTCTATAACATAGTATACATTTTTTGTTAAATGAAGAAACCAATAATAATTTAAAACTCTGAGCATTTAATTTAAATGTGTCAGCCATCAACACGTGCCCGCTTCAGACAAGTAATGTGTCAGATTCCAAAACAGTTGCTCTCAATGTAAGTCTGTCCTGACTCTAAAGGACTTGTTCTAAGTGTAAGTGATTTATTTCAGTGTAAGGCTTATCTATAAACAGGTGTACTACACTGACCAGATTCCAAAAGACTACTGTCACCCTGCTCTCAGTGTAATTGGTCACTTACACTGAGACCAAGTCTTTTGGAATTGGGGCCAATGTTAGCTATATTTAATTTAAGAATCCTAAACAATCCACACCTCTTCTAGTAATTATTTAGATAATTTATATTTAAATTTCTTTATTTATTTACATTTGTTTACTGGGAAATTCCCACTGGACACAGGTCCATTTTCAGTGGAGGCCCGGGGAGAAAAACTCCAAACAAGCAAAAACAAGTAACAAGTAATAAGCAAGTAAAATCTGTAGCACACATGAACAGCAGGAATGTATGAAGATCCAATTAGGAACTAAGAACTAGCAAGACACATGGAAGAGTAAAAATACATTTGGAAATGACAATGTACGCATAAGATGACTTAGAATGTTCTGTGTTATAATATGTAGTTCAGTAAGTTTAGATAAAAGTTAAGAATAAACAATTACTCCTTCTAGCTGTTTAATTTGACAGTTCTAGCTGATTACACTAACAAATATATAGCTGACAAATGTCATATGGTGATATAAGCAGGAGGGGATAGAGGAAATAGAGGAAGGGGGATGTAATGCACTGATTTTGGCAGGAAGGGTGGCAAAAGGGGGGAGGGGGAATAGAAGAGAAGTGAATCTTAGTCAGGATTGGAACAAGGACATAACCAGTGGCTTTTTAAGTGGGCTTTTAGTTTGGCTTTGAAATGATGGGAAGAGGGTAGGGTGGTAATTGGAGAGGGGAGTATTCCATAATTTGGATATTATGCAAGAGAATAGAGCTTCTCTGCCTGAGTTCTTGGCTTTGGTAACTTGGAGTAGGTTTTTGTTGCTGGAGCATAGTGGTCTAGTAGTATAGTAGGATTGGAGATGGTTTTGAAGGGAGGGGATGTTTTGAGGATGGTTTACTAATTTCTGGGTGAGGGAGAGTTGATTGAGTTGGAGAAGTTGCGGGAATTCGAGCCAAACGAGTTCACTAAGAGAGTTACAGTGATGGCTGCGGTAGGATGACCCGGTGACAAATTTGGCTATTTTGTTGTAGCAGGCCTCTAACTTGTTTAGGTCAGTTTGTCTAAGATTGGTAAGTATAAGAGAGGCATATACTACGGTTGAAATGAGGTGGGAGTTGGCTACTGAAATTCTAGCTGCATTGGTGAGGAATTGCTTATTTCTATACAGTGAACCTACTTTTTATGGACTTTTTTTATGGTTAGAGAGATGTATGTGTCAAATTTGAGCTGGTTGTCAGTCTCGACCTCAAGTAGTTTGATGAGTTCTTTAGGGGAGTGTTGTTGCTGGCCAGAATATTGAAGCGGGGCTTAGTTAGGTTGGGTTTAGTGGGCTGGAAATGAGGACTGCATTATTTAGTAGAAAAAATATTACTGCCTGAAGTAAGCGGGAGCATTATAAAAAAAATAAAATAAAAAGCATTGACCCAAATCTTATGATATCCAAGGCATTTAGGTGTATGAAAATTAGTAAATAACATGTTGACATCCTGTCAAAATAGTTTATAAGGTACATACAGGAAATAATCTCAGTCCCCCAGAATCTAGTGTACTTCTAGTTTATTCATGCAAAAGCCCAATCTATCACAGCTCAGTAAGACAAACACTGTAATTTGATCTGATAGGTGCTCCCTCAGAATAAAATAAACTAGGTGACTAATTACATTTAAGATCCTAAATTAGAACTAGAATCAATGTCAAAAGAAACTTAATGCTATTATGTTTTATAGAGGAAAAGCATATCAAATACTGGTCTTTAACATTTGAAATATATTGTTTATCTATCTTCTTATAATTCTTCTCTTTAATACAGAGTATCTGAAACCAAAACAAAGTTACTAACCCCAGAGGAAAGAAAAAAGATATGCAAATAATAAACAAACAAGCATATGCATTTAATTTTTTTTAAATATAAAATAAATGTTCATGTCTTTCAGAATTAAAAGGACCATTGTCATATTATTTATATTAATAATATGTTTATTCTGCATTCCCTTAGAATCTGTCCCTGATTAATATGTTATATTGACATTATCTGTGAAAGCCCTATCATACATTCTTATAGGAATCCATATTAAAGAAGCCATATTTAAATGATCATAGAGTTAAAATATAGTGGACATAAATAAATAAAGATATATAGATTATATAAATATGAGTCTATAATAAGTGATAGAACTATAACAAGTTCAAACACTAAGACAGAGAAAGTAGTTTGAATTTCAAATATTTAAATGCAAAAGATTTTGAATCACAAAGATTTGAAGCAAAATAAAAAAAAATTTGAACCACCCACCATACTGCCTGCTACTTAAATATACAAGATTGCACTATAGTGGGGAAAGGGCAAATTCCCCGATCCCTGCTGAACTGCAATCTCATGCATCTAGACATCAGGAACATTTGAAAAAGTTCAGTATTGAACTCTGCAACTGAGTTTGAACTCTTAAAGGAACCCTATACGTATATATCCCTTCTCTGCAAACAAATAAAGAAGAAATAGAAATGGATTAATTTGAATTTTTATTGTTTCCAGAAAAAGAAAAGAACAGAACATTTGAAATTGTGTATATGTATGTATATATATATATATATACACACACACACACACACACACACACACACACACACACACACACACACACACACACACACACTGGATATAAATAGTTTACACGCCCCCTGTTAAAATGCCAGGTTTTTCTGATATAAAAAAAATGAGACCACAATAAATCATTTCAAAACTTTTCCTATCTTTAATGTGACCTACAACCTGTACAATTCAATTGAAAAATAAACAAATCTGTTGGGGGGAAAATATAAAAAAATAAAAAATGTATAATAAGCTGGTTGTATAAGTGTGTACACCCTTAAATTAATACTTTGTTTAAGCACCTTTTTGATTTAATTACAGCATTCAGTCTTCTTGGGTACACACCTGCCATCAATTTAAGAGACTCCGATTAACCCTAAATAAAGTTCAGCTGTCCTAGTAGGATTTTCCTGACATTTACTCAATTACCTGCTACAGCAAAAGCCATGGTTCGCCAAGAGCTCACAAAGCATCAAAGGGATTTCATTGTTGAACAGTATCAGTCAGGAGAAGGGTACAAAAAAATTCCACAGCATTGAATATACCATGGAATACAGTGAAGACAGATATCAGAAAGTGGAGAAAATATCGGACAACAGTGACGTTGCAAAGAACTGTTCGTCACTCCAAAATTGATGAAAAGACAAGATGAAAACTGGTCAGGGAGGTTGCCAAGAGACCCAAAGCAGCACTGAAGGAGCTGCAGGAATTTTGGGCAAGCACTGTTTGTGTACTACATGTGACAGTCTCTCCTATTCTCCATATGTCTGGGCTATTGGGTAGGGTTGCAAGACGGAAGCCTTTTGTTACACAGAAAAATATCCAGGCCTGGATAAAATTTGCAAAACAATATATCAAGTCTCCCAAAAGGATGTGGGAAAATGTGTTATGGTCTGATGAGACCAGGGTAGAACTTTATGGCCACAATTCCAAAAGGTAAGTTTGGCACAAAAACAACACTTGGCATCACCAAAAGAACCACAATGAAGCACGGTGGTGGCAGTATCACACTTTGGGGTTGCTTTTCTTCAGCTGGAACTGGGGCTTTAGTCAAGGTGGAAAGAATTATGAACAGTTCCAAATATCAGTCACTTTTGGCCCAAGACCTTCAGATGTCTGCTAGAAAGCTGAACATGAAGAGGAATTTCACATTTCTGCATTACAATGACCCCAAGCATACATCCAAATCAACAAAAGAATGGCTTTACCAGAAGAAAATTAAAGTTTTGGAATGGCCTAGCCAGAGCCCAGACCTAAATCCAATAGAAAATCCATGGAGTGACCTGAAGAGGGCTGTGCACAAGAGATGTCCTCGCAATCTGACAGATTTGGAGCACTTTTGCAAGGAAGAGTAGGCAAATATTGCCATATCAAGATGTGCCATGCTGATAGACTCCAACCCAAGAAGACTGAATGGTGTAATTAAATCAAAAGGTGCCTCAACAATGTATTAGTTTAAGGGTGTGCACACTTATGCAACCAGCTTATTGTATGTTTTTAATTTTTTATATTTTTCCCCTAACAGATGTTTGTTTTTGAATTGAGTTGTACAGGTTATAGGTCACATTAAAGGTAGAAAAAGTTTTGAAGTGATTTATTATGGTCTCTTTATTTTATATCACAAAAATCTGGCATTTTAATACAGATATGTAAACTTTTTATATCCATTTTGTATTTAAATCATCTTAAAATGTGTGTACTCGATTGCCATTCCACCATAGTAGATATCTGAAGCAAATGCTTATTACTAGTGCAATAAGATCAATATTAAGATAAATATATAGGTTTATCAATAAAAATTCAAATTTTTCATTTGTAAACTAACAATAGCTGCTTATATAACAACAGTGAAAAGGCATTAAAGCCTTATTGTATAAAATAAGGATTTATTTTCATATAAAGCTATTAATTTTCAGTAGACATTTGCAAAAGTTTCAAAATATGTGCTGAATTTTGACTTCAATACAAATAGTGCATTTCAAAGAGCATTAAAAGGTCTAGAAGAGCAGATATATAGATAGATACAAATTTAGTTTAATAATACAAAAATAAATATCCCCAGCCTTTATTTAATTTATAAATTATGAACAATCCACTACTCTTCTTCTTCTTATTTAGGCAATTTAGATTTAAAGAAATGGGGTTGCATCATCTAGAAGAAAACCTATTACTATTTGTGATAATCAACCCTAGATGATCACAGGAATTAATATAGAAGTAATAATTAGGAATTTGTTTGTTGGTTTTTGTGTCTGTGAATAGACTCCAACATCCTTTGTGATGAAAAAATGAAATTTGCTGACTCCAGTAAACATGAATTAACCCACATTTGAAGAATGTTTTTGCAATTCCAGAGAGAGGAATGTGCACAGTGACAATAATCTCCTTATCTAAACACTACAAACATATTTTTGAGCTTCTAGCAACTAAGATTTTATGGTTGAACAGCCCAACCACATGTATAACAAAGTTTCCAAGTTCTGCACAGCCATGCCAACAAGTAAAATGATATGTGGGACTCCTCTGAGTTATAATTAAGTGTATTAATAGTCTCTGTTAAACATTAGTCTGAATTGTTTGATTTCCTCTGTGATTTAAAGCAGCATATTTTATTTCATATTCTTACCCATTCTGTATAACCTTGTGATATCTGTACTTCTTCATGCTGGTGAAGAAATTTGGAAATTAAAGAATATGATTGTGAAGCTAATAAATGAACACAGAGTCAAAACAAATGCTTCTTTCCTGTTTTATATAATTACAGACTCTACAAACCCCAAAATGTATTAGACTGAGGTTTAGTTTATCTAGTGCAGCTTTAAGTCTAAATTAGCGAATAAAAAATTAGAATCCAAATTTAAGATGATGGCTGAGTTGTTAAAATAGAAGTTATTTCAAACCATTTTACTTTCATTAATAGCTTAGAATTAATACCAATGTAGGGTAAAAATCCAAGCTATACCTTCAAGGCCTCAAGAGTCAGTGTCTTATGTCTGTTATAATGAACCTAAATATATGTTCTGTCCTGTTTATCTTATATTTTTGTTGATGAACTGTCTGGGTCATGAAAAATCCATGCAACAAAGAAAAGAGATTAGGTGAAAGTAGGTTGGTAGCCAGCTATTCTAGTTCCTAATATTAGCTAATTGCTAAACAATGTTCTAGGTCTGAAAGCTGATAAACTTAATAGACTGACAAGAATACCAAGCTGTGGAAAGCACATGAGGATAAACCCCTCTACAAAAGCTTTATGCCAAATGGTCCTTAATTAAGAATGAGTGGAATAAGTTTATCCATAGTGAAAAATAACCTTTATAAAGATGGATAATCTTTAGTAGATTGATTCAACCTTTTAGAGAAAGAGGATATCATTTTCATCTATGAGCTAGCATATTTAACTTTCTGTAAATCTTGTTGAGTTGACCTTGTCAGCTACAGTGTCTACATCACGCCACGTTTCTAGCTATTTAAGAGTGTCTGTAGTGCAAACATGGGTGCATACACTGGGTTTACAGTTTGTAAGATATTATAGCTTAGATTCCTGTTGCTTATTTTATGTCCAACTTAATTCTAAATACTCCCAGCTAGGCCTGAAAACCTTGGAACAGACATTAATTCACAACTAGTAGTCATCAGTAAATCAACCACATATATAAAATATTTGTAAAGGAAAAAATGCTTTGTCAGTTTGAATCATAGCTAAACTGTTTTCATGGCTTTGATAAATAAAGATTGGGTTATGAAACAGTCATGTCTAACTTAATCTGATTGTAAAATTTTAGAGTAACTATAGCAGTTATTGAAAGTTTTAGCCACAAATGTTCTATCATATTAATTAGACAAAAAAAGAAACTAAAGATGCTCTGATGTAGCAAATAAGAAATTTCTGTTGATCATGTCAACTGCCTTTTGAGCATCTACTGCAAACATAGCCAGTTTAACAGGTTGAATACTTTTATTGTGAATATTGATATCCAACATCAAAAGTAATTGTTTAAACTATAGCAAATATCTAGAAGGAAAAAAATCTATTTTGTTGTGGTGAAATTATTTGCTGAATGTCTTTCAACACACAGCCATTTACTAAAATAAGCTTTGATAAATTGACCTGTTGTCTATACAATTAAGTGACTTTCAGAGTCATTCGGTATTGAAATACATTTGTAAATACTATGACAGAAAGACAGGTCTCATTATGGAATGCAATAGTTTGTGTTTTAAAGCATTTATAGAACAACTGGCAGCATCTCAGAACCGGAAGCCTTTTGGGGCTTCATTTTATGACTAACATCATAAAACTGGTTCAGACTGAAAGTACATCCAGAAAGGTGAATTTTATTCAGTTCACTGGCCCAAAATAATAAAAAATATAGGCCTGGACCATAGTTTTGATTAAACAAAAATGAATAATACTCAAAAAAATCAAAATCTCTGCTGTCTTGGTAATCGTTTTATTTATTATGAGAAATGCTAATATCGTTCTTTTTTTAATTATCTCAGGATTAACATGTTTCATAAGCAGATCACCCAAGGCATGCATCCTATAGGAATAAGGTACAATCTAATTATTAAAATCTTGAAGGAGCAAATAAATATATATTGTGCTTAGCTGCCTACTGTTTGGAATAAAAGTTACCTGCATTAGACTTTTAATTTTCTGTTTGTCTTCTAAGCTGACCTTCCATCTGCTTCTTTAGATGGATATCACTAAGTGTAGAGGTCTATATTTCTGGATCTATAAAGGCCTAATGACAGCCATTTAAGATAGAAAAGAAGTTGTTTAAGATCTGATTTCTTCAAGTAGATGTGACATCCCCACCCTGGGCCAGTAATCAAGGAGCCTAAATGCTCACCACTGACACTAGAGAGGGACATTCACTTGGAATACAAATGGATACACTCAGTATTTCCAGATGCAGACTTCTCTGCATCAAGCACAGTTTCCCTTAAGAGCACACAGGGCACACACTCAGCCTGGGGCCTGGGTTTCTCTTTCTGTCACTCCCCAGGTCCCCGATAAGACTCCCCAGTGGTACAGCTGCAGAGTTAAGTCCTCAGCTGAGTGCGCAATCTAAGTCCTCCACCACTCTCTCTGTGAAACCAGTGCTTCATGTCCTGCTCCAAGCAGCTGACACACACACACACACACACACACACACACACACACACACACACACACACACACACACACACACACACACACACACTTTGAGATTGAATTTGCATGCACAAACACACAGACACAGACTCACACATAGACACACACACACACACACACACACACACACACACACACACACACACACACACACACACACCTGGGAAAGGCTGGCACAGGTTTACTAGCTATGCCCACTTCTGTCCAGACTATAAGGTAGTTATAACTGCCACCAGCAAAACCAGCTACCTAAGGCTAAGGGTACTCAATTATCATCATCATCTCTTTCCATTTCTTCCTATCCTCTGCATCTTGCTCTGTCACACCAACCACCTGCATGTCCTCTCTCACCACGTCCATAAACCTTATCTTAGGCCTTCCTCTTTTCCTCTTACCTGGAAGCTCCATCCTTAGCATCTTTTTCCCAATATACCCATCATCCCTCCTCAGCACATGTCCAAACCAATTCAATCTCGTCTCTCTTGCTTTGTCTCCAAACTGTCCAACATGAGCTGACCCTCTAATATATTGATTCCTAATCCTATCCATCCTAGTCACACCGAGTGCAAATCTTAACATCTTTAACTCTGCCACATCCAGCTCTGACTCCTGCCTTTTTGTCAATGCCACTGTCTCCAACACATATATCATAGCTGGTCTCACTACCCTCTTGTAGACCTTCCCTTTCACTCTTACTGGTACCCGTCTGTTACAAATCACTCCTGACACTCTTCTCCACCCATTCCACCCTGCCCGTACTCTCTTCTTCACCTCTCTTCCACATTCACCATTACTCTGAACTGTTGATCCCAAGTACTTAAACTCGTCCACCTTTACCAACTCTACTCCCTGCATCCTCACCATTCCTCTATCCTCCCTCTCATTTACACACATATATTCTGTCTTAGCCCTGCTGACCTTCATTCCTCTGCTCTCTAGAGCATATCTCCACCTCTCCAGAGTCTCCTCAATCTGATTCCTACTCTCACTACAGATCAGAATGTCATCTGCAAACATCATAGTCCACAGGGCCTCCTGTCTGATCTTATCTGTCAACCTGTCCATCACCACTGCAAATAAGAAAGGACAGTAATCCCCCCACCACCACCTTAAACGGATCTGTCACTCACACTGCAGTCCTCACCACTGTCACACTACCCTCGTACATATCCTGCACCACTCTTACATACTTCTCTGCCACTCCTGACTTCTTCATACAATACCATAACTCTTCTCTAGGCACCCTGTCATATGCTTTCTCCAAGTCTACAAAGACACAGGGTACTCAATCATACTGAGTAAAATTAATATTAACACAAATGGCAATGTTGACAAAACAGCAAGGCTTTTCAGGAGTGGCCAGAGTTATCATCAAATAAATATGCAAAAGCTTAAATGCTTTCTAAAAATGAAAAATTTAAATATATTTAATAATAAAAGAACAAGAAAATACTAAATATCTATTTATAGTAAACACCAGAGTTCTAGTCATAGGACTATTGAAAATAACACAGCTGGAAAGAGTCATACATTTACAGAAAAACAATAGTTAACTATTCTCACTATATTTTCCTGACTGATCTAGAGAATTACTGTTCCTACTTATTGAATAGAGCAAGGCAAGATGATGTAGATGAGTAGTCCTTGTTGTCAGATCCAAGACAGAATATAGATACTGAAAGCAATCTCCTACGACATCACACACATCTGGTCATCTGACCCTGTTTCCCACATTGTTCCTATCACTACAAGCTGCCAAGGTTTTAGCACCTATTTGTTATCATATACACAGATAGAGCTTTACTCAGATCTGCTGCAGCTCCTGGAAGTCATAAAACCATAAAACACACTTCCTTTCTTCTTACAGGAGTTAAACCAAAATTCTTACAAACACTGTATCTCTGGCTTCATTCAAACCTGTAAGATAACATTGTTATGGTCTAGGCCTATTATTTATCAAAGTCAAGTGGATTAACCTCTTCTCTTCCAGTATTCTCTGTTACAATATATGCATTTAATTTAGTTACAACAATGCATGTACATTTCTTTTCTTTCCAGCAGGGCACACTGTTGATACATTTTAATGCACACAGGTTTAGAAATACATTTTTCAACAGAAGCATATGTACAAATAAGTTTGATACACAAATGACATATCATTTTTTATTAAACTCCAGCTGGCATATATTACACATCCACTGCCCTACTTCTCCTGGCAAGGCTGGCAGTACCTCCTATCTTCACAGTAGACAACAATTTTCTTTTTAATATGATTTACAGATTTATTTTTTCAAAAGTAATATATATATTAATCTATAATCTATATGAAATAGGCACTACTGCAGGTTATTTAATAAACAATCTGTCGAGTATGACTTAACAAAGCCTAGAAGTGATTTAACAATTATTTTCCTGGTAAAACAGTGCTAGTTACAAAAATAAAATCAGTTCTGGCAAAGCTTCTTCACAACAGGGTTTGAAAGTGTTCAAAGGTCAGCAAACAGTATATTCTGGCAAATGATACTATGCTTGCTAAGAGTATCTTATGGTATGATGCTAACTTTCTGCTAACTTCCTCCTGAAGGAAAAAAATTATGCTAAAATGCTTTACAGAGAATGATGATACCAGAAATGGTTGTATCTTCTCCCAGAGATTCACAAAATATTTCTAGGGAGTCACAGTAATGAATCAACAACACATTACTGACTTTCAACACTCCCAAGCCTCCTGCCTTGAGGTTACCAGCATAAGGCTCATGTTCTGTGAAAAAATAAACAGTTCATCTCCTCAGAAAATTTAAAAATAAATGTAAATACTGAACAAAAGTAGGCCACCATACCAAATGTTTGAAATGCCTAGAGGAAATCAGTTTCTCTGATCAGTGCTTAATTCTTTTAAGCCTTCATCCTTCAAAGACAAGAGAACCCATTTATAATTGGAGAAAATGAAGCCTACTCCAGCTGCCACCCTACAGACATTTAAGGAATCACCTTCTGCTGCCCTGTCCTACCCTTTGTTCAGTATCCAAAAAGGCCAGTACTAACAGACTTGGTACAGCTTGTTCCCCATAGCATATTAGATGGGGTTCTCTACCTGCAAGACTTACAGTATTAAAGATGATTTTGCATTGATCTAGAAATATTAGTATTGCTTCCACTGTATCTGAGCATGAACCCAGAATACCTCATTCCCACTAAATAAGGCCAGATCTGTGTAATACGTGTCAGATGAATTGGTTAACTCTAAAATGTGGCAGGCCTTCTTAATAATGCAGCCAATTTAGTGTCTATCAAATTTTGCTTCCCTTCACCATCCATTTTCTCACCAGAATCTGTTCTGATCCTGATTTGTCCAGTGATCAATTCATTACTGTCCAGGATGAAAAAAAAATATTTTTTAAGGTTGACAGCAACATCTAGTCTGTAACAACTGACATCGGTCTCAGCATTCTTGATGCTGACAGCCATTGTCGCTGAGGAGCTTGACTTAAGCTGTTTGATATTCCTGCTGGTCTTAGTCCTACAGGTGATGATGATCATGGAACTACTAATAGGTTCATAGGTTATAGGTAGGTACTAGGCTATTGGCCCAAGAGCCTAAGTAAGCCTAGCCAACAAAGTTCCCTGGCTTACGCCACCCAAGAAAGTTATTTTCCTGTGCCCCTGTCAAGCAGAGCCACAGAAGTGATCCCCGGGGTGTATTTCCTATTTCCCCTTCACTCATCAAGATTTTTCTTAAAGAGCGGTAATGAGGAAGTTTGCTTGACTTAGATGGGTAGCTTGTTCCAGGGTATGTGAAGTCTCTGGGACAGGAATCTATCCCTCCAGCATGTCCTGTTTATTTTGGTGACAAGATTTAGGTCCCTAGAGCATGTAGCTTAGAGAGATTGGGATTTCCTTAGGTGTAGCATGTCCAACAGCTCTGGGTTTTGACATAGGTTTATATGTTAGGCAGAGATCACCTCAGAGTAGGTGATATGCTACAGAGTAAAGATGGAGTTTTTTAAGACGGTCAGTGTAGGGCATCTGTTTGAGGCCAGTAATCCTCTTTGTGAGGTACTTCTGTGGTCTTTCCAGCTGCTGCAGATGTCTTGTGACGTACATTTTAAAAGGGGCATTGTACTCTGTAATGGGTCTAATGAGTGTCGAGTTGAGGGAAACAATGACCTCTTTTTCCCTGAATGAGAACCCTTTTGTGATGAGGTGTGTCATGTAGAAGGATGTCCTGACTACTGTGACAATGTGATTATCAAACAAGAGACTGTCGATCTGGGTCCCAAGGTCTCTTATCACACATTCGGCATTAAGTAGACTGCTGCCTATGTGGTAGTTCATGGGTACAGAGTTTTTATTAAGGGGATGGCAATGCACTTTTTCGCATTGAGCTTGAGGCCATGGCTCTGACACCAGGCATCTGTCTCAGTGAGGCCCTTCTGTAGGATGTTCACATCATTTGGGAACACAACTGTGGCTCCTAGTTTGCAGTCATCTGTGAACTTCATTAGCCAGAGGCCTTCTATGTTAGCCTGTACTTCAGAGAAGTAGATACCAAACAGGATAGATCCCAGGACTGAACCCTGTGGTACTCCACTTGTCACTGGTTTGAAGTCAGATTTGGAGTCTGCAACTTTTACAGTGTGTGTTCTGTCAGTGAGCCAGTTGGCAACCCATCTTGTGACATACGTATTTATACCTAGTTTAGTGCATTTACCTATAATTCCAGATTGGAGGATGGTGTCGAAAGCCTTGGCGAGGTCAAGATAGGCTGTGTGAACCACCTTACCCTCATCTATGAGTTTGGTGACTACCTCAAAGAAGTCAATCAGGTTCAGGAGGCATGATCTGCCTTTCACAAACTCGAACTGGGTGAGGATCAGAGTCTGGAGGTTACCAATATCTTTGTTTATGAGTTCCATGATGATACTTCCATGGCCTTGCAGACCAGGCTCATTGGGCTAATAGGGCGATAGTTCCCAGGATCAGTGGTTGCTCCCCCTTTGTGGAGTGGGATAACTGCTGCTGTGTGCCATTCAGTGGGCACAAAGCCTGATGTGAGGCTATGATTGAACATGGTGCTTAGGTGGGGAGCCAGTTCATTCTGAAGTTCATGCAAAACGTAGCCTGGGATGTTGTCCAGTCCCATGGATGCTGTGTTTTTGGCTTTAGAGAGTGCAGCTTTTACCTGCGGAGTTGTAACTACAGGGACTCTGCATTCTTCCTGTATAGCTATGGGCCCCTTAGGGGGTGAGAGGGGGGTAAAGCTAGCACTGAACCTATCTGTCAGGATGTTGGCAATATCAGTTGGTTCTGTATTTTTTGTGCCATTGTGCTGTAACTCAGAGCAGATCTGGGTGTTGCCATTGAGATTTTTGACATAGCTATAGAATGCTTTGAGGTTGTCCTTAGAATCAGTGGTGATTTTGTTTTCATAGCTAGCTTTGGAGGATCCTATAAGGGATCTCAGCTTTCTACTGAGGCTGACCAGGGAGCTCCTTCACTCATGGGTTTTTACTCTCTTTTGCAACAGTTTCTTCCTTCTGTTGTCGAGTTTGTTTATGGCAGGAGACCACCAGATTGGTTTCCTTTTTTTGGAGGATAGCATCTTGGTTCTGTTTGGGATAGCATGATCCATGCACTCGTGTAAGTGCTTATAGAATGAATTTGTGTAGGATTCAGCAGTCGTAACTGTATTGTCCATCTGCATGGGTGTCATGAAGTTTGCCACTTCTGTCTTAAGAAGCATGAAGTTAGCTTTGGAGAAATTTTTTACTGTGGTTTCCTTAATGGGGGGTGGGGGCGGGATGTGGATATCTAGGGTGATTAGCTTATGGTCGGATCTGACCAATGAGGAGATAACTTCAGGTGTGGAAACCAGTCACTCATGTTGGTAATGACTAGGTCTAGGATATTGTTGCCCCGGTGAGGGTGTGAATAAGTTGATCCAGGGCATTGGAATTTATGAATTCCAGAAAGCGTTGAGCGAAGGAGTTGGTACATGAGTAGTTTTCCCAGTTAATGGTGGGGTAGTTGAAATTGCCCATTACTAGGGTTCCTATTAGATGACAGAAGATGCATTATATCGAATGCGTCTTGGTCAAACTTAAAACAATGAAAACGCAAAATAGCGAAGCGGCTTTTAAGTGAATTCTTTTCCACGGGAAAGAATTTGCTTGGCTGCTTCGCTATTTTGTCGTTTTTGGCACTGTAGTGCGATCTCGGAGTTGGTATATTTAAGTAGGTGGTGTGGGGGGTGAAGCCCCCCCACTTCATGTATTATTTCAATTTTTTTCTTTCTTTTTTTTTTTTTGGAACAGCAATTTTTCTCTTGGAAAAAAATCACTGTTCTGAGCTTTCGAGATTGTAAGCTTTCGCTTACATGGGTTCAATTATTCATTGTTCGCTTTTTTAAGTGTTCGATGATATAATATAGACCCCATTATTAGGGTGTTTGGTTGAACCCTAATATTTTCCAGTATATCAAGAAAACAGGAGTGGGAATCTTGGGGCATGGTGGGGGATCTGTAGCAAGCTACAATTTGGATTGCAGTTTTGCCCAGAGTTAGTTGCACTTGGATAACCTTGGATGCATTATGCTGAGCAACAAGCCTGGAGGTGTGGTATTCTTAATGAATAGAACACACCTCTGCCTTTGGTGCTCCGGTCCAGGTTAGAAGGCCGAAAAGTGTGGTATGAGTTATAGCCTAGTAATGCAAGGGTGCTCTATGGAGCCTTGAACCAGGTCTCAGTCACTGCACAGATATCAATGTTCTCCATTTTAAGGAGTGCCTCGAGTAAGTGCATTTTGAGATTTAGACTTATAGCATTGAGTAGCAGTAACCTCAGTTTTTGCTTGCCTGTTTCTGTTATGGTGATCAATTTTTCATTTGAGCCTTGCCTAAAAAAGGCACTATAGGAGTGGCAAGAGCCTTAGCCAATATCTGGAATCCCAGGGGCGACAGGTGCAGGCCATTTTTGGCAAAGCATTGTAGTCTGTTGACCATGTCGTCCCAGGCAGACAGATACTGGATCCCCTTAGAATGACACCAGAAACTTAGCCAATTGTTGAAGTCAATCATTTTGTCCTTGTACTGCAGTGTCATTCTGGGCAATGGCAGTATGCTACTCAGGGCTAGGGTCATACCTGCCTGGGCTACAAGATCGGAGAGCTCTTCCATGTCTCTTTTCATGTAGTCCAGGGAGGTACAGCTCAGGTCGTTCACACCAACATGGACAATGACAGAGTCATATTTGTACTTATTATGGAATGACCTGAGTGCATGAGTTATGTCATCACAATAAACAAAACATGCTGGAGGGATAGGTTCCTGACCCAGAGACTCCCCAGACTCTGGAATAGATTGCCCATACATGTCAAGCAGAGTGCCTCTTTGGACCTCTTCAAGAGGAACCTTGACGATTGGATGGGAGAAAGGAAATTCACCCCAGGGATCACGTCAGTCACCCTGCTAGACAGGGGTCCAGGAAAGTAAATAATGTAGGAAGAAATAGCCAGGGAATTGTTATGGCTAGGCTTGTATAGGATCTAGGGCTGATAGCCTAGTACCAAGCTATGAACCTATGAACCTATGTGGTGGATCCTGGCACCTGACAGGCAGCTGACAGTAACCTTCTCCTTGTTTAGCCTGTTGAGTGGGACATCAGTGTGCGTGACTATAGAGTCACCTGTGACTAGTGTGTTGGGTATGTTGTTTTGCCTTATGGGCTGTGGTTGAGTGGCACACTGAGTCTGTAGACTATGTGTAATTTGGGTTGTGTTGGGGGGTGGAGGTTGCTTGTGTTTCTGCTTTGGAGGTCTCTGCTGCTTGAGCAGATTGTTTTTGAGAGCCTCCATGAATGTTTTTTTGTTTCTATGTGTGGATTTTGATGGTGTAGGTTTATTGGGACTATGTGATGAGTGTGGTGTGGTGCAAGTGTTTACCTTCTCCTCTTGACTGCCAAGTTCAGTCTTGGTTGGAGAGAGCTTTACCTCCAGTTTAGCTAGATAAGTGCATCTCTCACAGGTTATAGTGTTGGGTGGTTGGAGGAGAGGGTTGTCTGTGTACCTGAGGCAATTGCTACATTGCCCCAAGATGCCCAGATTCATCAGATAGACAGGAGAGATCAATGGGAGCTGACCCTTGGACATGCCTGAATAAAACACTATTTTCCAATAGACAATGAAGAAAGTGAGTACAAGAGCTGTTTTTCTTTAAGCAAGTGAGGAAAGTAAGTACAAAAACTGTTTTCCTCGAGGTAATGAGGAAGGTTGAGTGCTGTAGTAATTTCATAGGTTCATAGGTTCATACTAGGCTATCTGCCCGAGGGCATTTACAAGCCTAGCCCATAGTTTTGTGGCTTACGCCACCCCTTTAGTATGGGGAACTATACCCATTATTTTGCTGTGCCTCTGTTGAGCAGTGACACTGAGGTAATCCCTGGGGTATATCTGCGATCTCCCACCCATTGGTCAAGATTTCTCTTGAACAAGGCCAGCGAGGTGCTCTGCCTCACATATACCGGGATTTTATTCCACAGCATAGGGAGTCTTTGGGTGATGAATCTATCCCTCCAGCACATCCTATTAATAGCCGTGTCGAGGTTTAAGTCTCCGCCCTTGTGGCTCTGACGGATCTAGATTTTTGAGGTGAAGCATATTCATCAAATCTGGGTTTGACATGGCCTTGTATGTTAGGCAAAGGTCACCTCTGAGCAAGCGGTGGCGACTGAATAGAGCTGGAGTTCTTTCAGTCGGGCAGCATAGGACAGATGTTTGAGACCCTTTATCCTTTTGGTGAGGAACATTTGTGGCCTCTCCAGCTGCTGCAAGTGTCGGGTCAGATACATTCCGAATGGGGCATTGTACTCAATCATTGGTCTGATGAGTGATGAGTATAGGGAGACTATGACCTCCCTTGATCTAGATGAGAATCCCTTCATGATAAGGTGGGCAATGTAGAAGGTCTTCCTAACTACTTTAGCTACATGGGTGTCGAATGACAGACTACTATCAACCTGGGTCCCCAGGTCCCTGATAACTTCTTCTGTACTCAGTGGATTGCCACCTATTTGGTAGCTAGGGGTAACCTTGTTTTTCCCGAAGGGTATGACTATGCATTTTTGGCATTTAACTTTAGGCCATGGCTCTGGCACCAGTTATCCGTTTCTGTGAGACCCTTCTGAAGGATATCTGTGTCAGATGTGTTTTCTACTATGGCCCAGTTTGCAGTCATCTGCAAACTTTGTCAGCCATAACCCTCCTGTGTTTGCTTGTACTTGGAAAAGTAGATGCCAAACAAGAGTGGGCCCAGGACTGAGCCCTGTGGTACACCACTTGTGACAGGCTTTGAGTCTGACATGGCGCCAGCAACTCTGACCCTGTGGGTTCTGTCACTCAGCCAGTTTGCAACCCATCTTGTGATGTATGGGTTAACATTTAAGCTGATGAGTTTTTCAATGATACCCGAGTGGGGTATTGTATCAAAGGCCTTCGCCAGATCGAGGTAGGCTGTATGGACTGCCTTTCCCTCATCAATGGCTTTGGTGACTGTTTCGAAAAAGTCAACCAAGTTTAGAAGGCATGATCTGCCTTTGACAAAGCCAAACTGGGATGGATCCAAAGTCTGCAAATTCCTATGTCTTTATTTATGAGGTCCATTATGATCCTCTCCATGGCTTTGCAGATAAGGCTTGTCAAGCTAATGGGCTAATTTCCAGGGTCGGTGGAGGCACCGCCTTTGTGAAGTGGGACCACAGTTGCAGTGCACCACTCCCTGGGTACGTATCCAGAGGTAAGACTATGATTAAACAGCTGTCTTAGCTGTGGGTTTAATTCCTCGTTGAGTTCGTGGAGCACACAGCCGGGGACACCATCAGGTCCCATGGATGCTGTGTTTTTTGCTTTGGAGAGAGCAGTTCTCACTTGGGCATTGGAGATGTTTGGGGGGCTGCAATCGCTTGGTATAGATATCTCTCCTTTTGGGGGGGAGGGGGGAGAAGTTTGCACTGAACCTGTCAGCCAGTATGTTGGCAATGTCTGTAGGATCAGTAATCTTCACATCATTTTGAACTAGTTCTGAGCATATCTGGGAGTTTCCTCCCAGGTTTCTAACACAGCTAAAGAAGGCCTTATGATTGTCTTTTGAGTCTTTAGCTATTTTTCTCTCAAAATTTGCTTTGGATGATTTTATGAGAGCTCTTAGTTTTTACTTATAGTGATCAAGGGTGTCTTACCTTTTAAGGATTTTGCTCTATCTTGTAGTAGCTTCCTCCTTTTGTTGTAGAGTTTGTTTATGGCTGGGGTCCACCAGAGTGGACGCTTGCCTTTGGTACAAAGAGTCTTTGTTTTGCTTGGGATTGCCTTATCCATGCAGTCCTGCAGGTGCTGGTAGAAGGCATTTGTAAGTGATTCAGCGGCTTGAGTACTGTTTTCCGTCGGCTCGGGGGCCTTAAAGGAGACCACACTAGTCTTTAGAAGTGTGAAGTCGGCTTTCGAGAAGTTCTTTACTGTGGTCTTTTTTATTTCAGGTGGGGGTGGGATGAGGACCTCCAGCGAGATTAGTTTGTGATCTGATCTCATCTCATTTGTAGGTTATTTAGTGCTTACAACAAGTTCTTTACAAGTGCTGAGCACGAATCAGCAAATTCAAGTGCTAAAACTAATAATCTGTACTTAGACTAGACTAGTTACAGGAAATAAACAAGTGTAAATGTGGGCTTTTAAATCAGAAAGTTGAGAGAGATGGAAAAATTGCCCAAATGGCCAATAACTACAATTTCTGGGCCAGAAACCTATCCTTATGTGGTAGCTTACCTAGTGCTTACCACTCCCACTGAAAAGCTAGACGGCTTCCCTCCAACACAGAAAGGCTTGGGAGCTCAGGAGCTTACAAGCAGTCCTGGATACAGCAAATCTGTATCGGGACTAGACTAGTTACAGGAAGGGGGGATAAGTGCAAATGCAGGCTTTTAAATTAGGAAGTTGAAAGTGATGGAAAAACTGCCCAAACAGCCAATAACTACAATTTCAGGCCAGAAACCACTCCTTGTGTGGTAGATAGGTTACCTAGTGCTTTGCCCTCCCACTGATAAGCTAGCAGGCTTCCCTCCAACACAAACAGGCTTGGGGGGCTCAGAAGCTTACAAACAGTCCTGGATATAGCAAATTTGTCTCTGGACTAGACTAGTTACAGGAAAGGCAGGAAACAAGTTTATTTTTTTTTTTGTTACAGTTAAGCAAAATGCAGGGAGATTCTAGCAAAGATTTTTTTGTTTTGTAAAGGAAAGAGAGAAAGGAGAAGCAGAAGATAATAATAGGAAACTAAGTGGGTTGGCCTTCTCAAATGTTCTCTCTGTATTAGGTAGAATGAGCTAATGACAATAGACTGGGAGGAGTGTCCCAGATCAAATTTACAGTAGGGACGGGCAACTGCAAAGCCACCAAGTATAACAGAAAGACGCCAACAGGGAGGGTGGGGAACAATACTACAGCTACTAGCCTACACTCATTTAGACAGTAAATACTACAGAAATGTTTATCACAGCAGGCAAAACAGCAGTGAGCCACAAAATGAAAGTTTTTAAACAGATAAAGGAGCAAGGAGACTCTACAGAATGCTTTTAACTGCAAACAAATCAGTTATATGATACATTCCTTGGCAGGAAATCAGAACAAACAAACAGGTGCTTAACAAGTGGAGAAAATTTCCAGTTAATACCTTTCACACATGAAACTAGCTAAAAAGCTTTACAAACAGTGTGACAGTAAAAACCTTATTTATCAGGCCCTGTAAGGTAGACAATTTTAGCTCAACCATGCAGATTAGTTAACAGCAATAAAATACTGTAAAAAGTATGCAGCAGGCAATAAAAATTGCTATATAAATTACTAGAAGCAATAACTAGTAAAAATAAGCAAAAAAGAAACAGGATACTTATTGTTATATATCTCAGATCACAGTTGAAGTCAATGCCCCTCCTCCACTTGGCTCAGTGTGTATAGACAGAAATCCTCTCAAAGTTAGGGCTTAAATATCAGAAGATACAACCTTAAATAACTTTTTAAAAAACATCTCAAAAGAACCAGTGAGTGCTTACTCCAAGCCCTAGACCATCCAGCCTTCACCAGCCAGCAACCAATCAACACATTCCTGCCATGAAGGTAAAGAAAGGCTTCTGCTAATTCAAGATGGCCTGGGCAGGTGCTCAGAACAACCACTGCAAAAACAAATAGGCCCAGAGACAGCAAATCTGAACTGGGACTATACTACAGCTACTAGCCTACACTTGTTCAGACAGTAAACACCACAGAAATGTTTATTACAGCAGAAAAACAGCAATGAGCCACAAAATGAAAATATTTAAACAGATAAAGGAGCAAGGAGACTCTACAGAATGCTTTTAACTGCAAACAAATCCATTATATGATACACTCCTTGGCAGGAAATCAGAACAAAAGAAACGGGTGATTAACAAGTAGATAAAATTTCCAGTTAATACCTTTCACACATGAAACTAGCTAAAAAGCTTTACAAACAGTGTGACAAAAAACTTATCAGGCCCTGTAAGGCAGACAATTTTAGTTCAACCATGCAGATTAGTTAATAGAAATAAAATACAGTAAAAAGTATGCAGCAGGCAATAACAAGTGCTATATATAAATTTGTAGAAGCAATGACTAGTAAAAATAAGCAAAAAAAAAAAAACAGGGTACATATTGTTATATATCCCTGATGTTAAGATAAGTATATAAAGCTGATTTATAAGTGCCCATATACCGAGCGTATAGTGAATAATTTATTACTGTGTACAGCTTTGTTAGTACAAAATGATAGCACACATCCCTGTCTATTTACTACCATAAATTGTTACCCTCAAGACAGACCTACAAAATTTAGTTGCATGGTAAGATATAGCACGCTACGTGTCTGCACTGCTTTTTCGTCTACAGCATACTTGCTCAGAATTATGGTATCTAATGTTTCTTTCCACCCCTAAAACATTACCTTATAACACTACTGTCTATACAAAGATGTGGTAACAAAATCTATAAACATGAATAAATAGACCCAAACAAACACATGTTCTCTCCAATATACATATATTTCCTGGTTCTGTTGATGCAATATTGAAAAGAAAAACTTAAAATGTTTAGTCCTGAGACTTAATTTTATTACAAAATTGTACAAAATTAAAAGACACCAATTTATTACAACATTGTACAAAATTAAAAGACACCACTATAGTGAAACAACTTCAAAGGTACAGTTGTGGGCTTTGTTTTACAAACAAAGATATAGCAATATTTGAGCCCTTTAAAAACTCAGAGCACAAAAAACGTCATCTAAATTAAGGAATGTTTCACCTTGCCATTCTCACCTTACAAATTATGAAGAAAGAAAAAGATTTATTTAAATGTTCCTAAATACATAGTTGTTATTATTTTAAAAGCCGGCCAACATAAAGCAGTAGCCAGTTCTTATCCTACTTATCATATATGATGCTTCCTACAGATTGCTATAATGCTGAACCAAGAGAATGAAAGATATCAAACAAGAAATATAATGTACAGTAGAATGTTACTGATAAAAATATCTGTTTGGGTTTTGTGTTTCTACAGTCTGTGTCAACAACAGAATAAAATATTAAGCAATTACTTCAGACCAATGTTACACAATATAAAGACCCTAGTTCTCTTCTGAATTTTATTGTGCATTTCTTCTGTACATAGACAATACTTCCCATCATCTGCAGTTTAATTTTTAATCAGGTAAAATAAGCAGCAGATATCTACTGTTTATTGGCAGCCAGTCAGTCAATGACCAGAACGTCATCACTGGAAGGATGCTGACAATTGACATGAAGAAGAGGGAGAAGATGAGTCTTGTATTGTTATCACTTTTTCTTTATTTTCCAAGTTTGTACAGGCTTAGACTCTATGCGTATCCCTGCATTTTGATAAACATGCATTTCGTCATCAAATGCATGGGTGGTATTTAATGTCAATGTTATGGATAGGCAAGTGGTCCAAATGTTGATGATGGGTTTTGTCAAGACAGGTGAGTGAGGCTGGAGGGGGTTAGAGTGTTTGTGCATGTGTCTGTGAGTTAGGGTTAGGGTCAGGGGTAGGTGGAAGGATACATGCATGCTTGTGTGAGAGTGTATTTATTTTAGGGTAAAGGTTAGGAAAGGGGATAGATGTAGTGTTGTTAATTTGTGTTTGTGCTTGTTTGTGTCTCCAAGTGTGTCTTATGCAGTGGCATTATTAGAGGAAGGTTTTTATTAAGGTAAGGTGTAGGGTTAGTGTTGGGGGAAGGGGCAGCATTACAGTTAGAATTAGCAGGCCTTCTTTATTGTTGTAGCTGACCTTTTCAGCTATAGCGAATATCAGAATTTTGCAAAACCAGGGCTGTACAAACAGCTGCACTAGAGACCTAATGCTACACCAACAAATAAACAAGACTTGCTTCAGAGATAAATTCCCAACTCAGTGTATTTCCACCCTATTCAATAAATTACCACTGCAGGTCAGAGTACCAGTTTGACTGCCTTTATGGCTAGTCCTGATCACTGGATAGGTAGATGCAAATTTATGAAGTAAAAGGATTCTTGACAGGTTACAAAATTCTTCAAAAATCACTCAGAAGTCACTAAAGACGTTAACATTTAATCAGAAGCTTTCGGGCTATCCACCCTTCATCAGCACATAAAACTATTAAATTCATCACATTTAAATAGAGGTAAAGCTACAAGCTGATACACCACCAGGCTTGAATAGCACTGTTAGTTTGAAACCCGTATTGATAAAAAGGCAGAGAGAAAATATATGATGAATTATTATATTCACATCTGAATTTTTAAGATTTTAGTATTGTAATTTTTCAACATTATTGCTGATTTTATATTTCATATAGTTATTAGTAAGCTATTATAAGTAATACATCATTTGAATATGCTGAAATATATTTATTTATGCATAATTTAAGATTTAATTGATGCAAAAGTGTATGTGCAATATGCATGGCTGGCTTGATCATGTGACTTCATCTTTACCTCTATTTAAATGTGATGAATTTAATAGTTTTATGTGCTGATGAAGGGTGGATAGCCCGAAAGCTTCTGATTAAATTTTAACGTCTTTAGTGACCTCTGAGTGATTTTGGGATACAAATTTACACCAGGACTGTCAAATACAATACTGTTCAATTTGGGAGGTGAGCAAAATTATGTGCTTAAAAAGGGAGGCATAAACTTTTAAGTCTCTATACTTAAAGGTGCATATGGCTAGTCATCTTATGGTCGCTGTGACCACTTGCCTAGTGCTGTTTCTTTATTATTTTACTTTCTTTGCTTGATACTAGATTATATATACACATATACAGCCATTTTATTTGAGTAGTTCAGAAAGTGACACCCCAACCAGGTGTCACTGATCAAGTGATTATTTTTTTATTTATTTGTTTATCTGTTTGTTTGTTTGCTTGTTATTAACTGGGCAGGTAGACTGATCAAATGATCTTTATCAGCCATTTCTCAGGCACAGAAACAAATTATCAAAGAGGAAACTGTAACGTGCATACAGAGAAGATACATACAATGAGGGTAAATGCATATAGTGTGTTTCAGGTTTATGACACGGTGGCTACAGTAACAGGTGAATAAGAAAGTCAGCCACAATCCCATAATCCCTTATCAACAAATTCATTAATTAATTATGAGATAATTTACAAAGTTTTTTTTATAATATTTAAATTTTATAAATTTAAAGTTCAAGTGTTGCTCAGCAGCTGTTTTTTCATAGTGCAGTTTGCAGAGCATATTTCATACCTGTAAATAAATATATACAGTATATTAACCAATGAGATATACTAACTACTGTGTCTGAAGCATTTGCATGGATTCTCTTTAAGCATGTGCTCCTTCAGTGTAGTTTTGAAAGCAGATAATGCACCGTGTGTATGAGTGTTTTCAAGCATGCAATTCCAAGATGGTGGCCTAATTTTTCAAAAAGCCTTTTTTCTTATAAATAGACTGTATGGTGGTCTTATTTACAGAAGGGATCTGTCACTGCTATTTCTGATGTACTATAGTCCTGGTCACTAATTTACCATTCAAGGGTAGGCAGTGTTGTAATTTTAGTATTATTTACAGGATGGTATCAAGGAGAAGGGTAGCAATGCTACTTTCTGGGAGCCAATGATGTCCATTTAGGAACTACATTGGTGAGTCAGTGGAATTGCAAGGTAAGCAAAATGGCATATTTTATTGCAGCTTTCTGTAGTAAGAGCATGTTGCCTGCTGACAGGAGTATTATGATTAGGAGACCATATTCTAATTTGCAGATAAGCATATTTCTGGCAGTGACTAAGCATGCATCATGAGATAAGCGGTGTGACACTTTGTAGCATAACTCTAATTATGAGAGGTTAACTGTAAGAACTTAATCCAGAAGTCCACAATTTCTAATTTATTATTAATGAGGGCTTCAATTAAATTCATATTTTTGAATCACTCAAGGATAAGTATTATCTAAACATCTATGTGATACACTTTTTGAATCCATTATCTAGTTTGTGAGAGGATAATGAGATTATGAAACATTCTAAGTCTGTGATGGGATGAAGAGCTTATGGAGTAGCCATGATGGATTCCAATGGCATAAAGGCATGAAAGGCATGTGGTATATCACTTCTGCTGTTTGAATCTGTCAAAGGAAGACAAGAATGTACAGCTGTCCAGTGCAGGATGACTTTTGTATGCAGTAGAGGTCTGGTATCATTGCATATAACCCTGTGAAGGGTTTGGAGAAGCCTTGCTACTCTGTCAGACTGTGAGAGGACTGAGGGAGTATGTAACAGTTCAGCTTTTTTTAGCCTATGAATGGGTAAAGGAAGTGTGCATCATAACTGCTGCTTTTCTTTTTTTTCCCTTAATTGTTTTTATTGAAATTTTTAACAACAAAACATTAGTAAATGATAATAGAAATATTATAAAACAAATATACATATCTAAAAGAACAATAATAAACAACTAAAATAATTACTGCGTAGTGGCGCAGTGGTTGCATTGTTGCCTCACAGCAAGAGTCTGCATATCCTCCCTGCATTCATGTGGGTTTTTCAGGGTGCTTTGGTTTCCTTCCACATTACAAAGACATGCATCTAGAGCATTTCTCCCTGGGCCTCCTCTGAAAATATATTTTTATTTATTTATTTGCATTTCATTATCGGAAAAATCCACTGGGCCAGAAAAAGACCATTTTCGGTGAAGACCCAGGGAGAAAACCTCCAAGTTCTACATAAGCAAAACATAATCAATTTCTTTGAGAACAGTTTACAAGATTTACATAAAATAAATTGCTTGAAAATTATACAAAAGAATATTCAAATAGATGCATAAGGATCATAAGTACAAGTGTATAGGTACAGTATTTACAGCAATTGAGTATTAGTTTGGGCTACATCAATAAGCATTGGACAATACAAGGTATAAATGGACTGTATAGTGTAAACTGGCTGAATGACAGTGTTGAGTTATAGTACTAAAATAAGATGTAGAGTTAGAATGCAAGTGATAGGGAGCAGGCAAGAAAAGCTAATAGTTGTTTAGGAGAGGTAGGAGAGTTGAGAATAGAGGTAGATTTAAAAGGGAATTAGGTGGATATATTAGTTCAACAGATAAGAGATATTAGTAGGGACTAGGGGAGGACTGACTAAGTTCAGTGGACAAATTAGGTAATGGCGGAGGAGGAAATAGAGCAGTTACAATTGGAGAGGAAGTGGTTTTGAAGAGCAGTTTTAAAGTTGTAAGGATTATGTTGAAGGTGGAAAATTGGCTACGTTCCAAGTCAGCTTTTCCTGGTAAACAAATGTTAAAAAAATAAAAACATTAATAACTATTTACAATTGTGTCTACTATAAAACAATGTTTTTTTAAACAGAAAAATAATGTGATAAGAGTAGTTGTTAGTTAATTATTAAAGACTGCTTATCCAGAGGTTCTTTGAATTTCAGCCATATATTATATGAAGAGGTTATTCTAGATATTCTTGTCTTAATCATGATAAGTTGAAGATGACAAACTTCAGTTGCCAAGTGTACAAATTCCTTCATAGCAGGAGTCATCTGATTCTTCCATTTCTTGGTGACGACTTTTCTTGTAATGTTAAGATACTCCATAATACAGGGTATTTTATTTTCGTGAGAAGTGGGAATAGGTGTATTAAATAAAATAAGAGATTTGATAAGCATAGATTTATTGTTAAAAACAGACTGTAAGAGAGAACTCATATTATCTCAATATATTTTAAGTTTTATAGTTGCAAAACGTATGCTGCCAGTCAGCTTTAACATTTAGTTTACATCTCCACTATCCTATGTCTTTATTAGAAATCAATTGAACTTTATATGATGTGATAAAGGTTCTATGTAAAAACTTCCAAGAGAATATCCTCCACTTTAGTGATAAAGTAGTTTGTTTTGAAGATTGGAGTATTAGATTGTTATTATCTTCACTTGGCGAGTTATTATTAGCAAGTCTACAATAATCCAAATAGCTTTCTCTGTGACATTCTGGTGATTTCTTAAGCACTTAATATATTTTAAATAGAAGTCCCTTTTGAATTATATTCTGGTGCATTTGAATAATGAGTAAATCAATGAATGTGGAGAAAGAATTTCTAACTATTCATTGCACTAGATTAATCTTATGTTCAACCAATTGTCTACAGTTTTAAATTTCTAACCAGATGTCTTTGCTTAACTCAAACTTATGAATGATATGGTCACCATTTTGTAGCTTCACATTGTCTAGTAATTGATACCAGTATAAGAGGTTTTTGTCTTTAATTGTAGTCGTTGTTAAATTAAATGTAGTAATATTATTTTGAGTATAGGCAATTGGAAATACAAGGAAAATCCATGTTTTATATTCAGGGTTCCAGAAAATGAAACTTTTAAAGGAGGTTATTTATCGTATTAATATAATAAGAGTTAACTGGTTTGTTTTTGTTTTCTATAGAATAGTCTTTTACTAACCAATGAAATGTATTAGTAGCTGTTTTAGTATGATATGATTTTGTTACATTATTGGATTTCATCAAATACTTCCCTGAATATCTTTCCATTTGACATTGTAATTGTTATTTAACCAATAAATTACTAATATAGTGATAAAATGTTTTTTTCTTTTTTCATTTTTTTCTTATATAGTCTTATCTGTGATGTTTGGTTCCAGTTTATTCATTGTGGAGGGGTTAGGAGACAAGAAATACAGTAGTGAAAACAATTTATGTGGTTTAACACTGGAGTTTCACTTTGAAACTTTTCAGTTATTCTTTTGTTCTCCCCTCCCCTGCTAGGATAGATATACAAAAAAAAAAAAAGAGAGAGAGAGAGAGTGTACTAAATAGTTATAACAAAAATAAAATGATAACAAGACGTGTTACAGCATAAGTTCTTAAATAGCAGGGAGCAGGTTGGTTTTAACCATTTATACAGCCTTCTTTCTCAGTGTGACATGAATGAAAGTTGTTTACTGACAGTGGTATCTCCTTCTCACAGAGCAGGTTCTAATAGAATGTTTCTTTCCCACATTTTTCTCTCAGAATACAATTTATACAGAGTTCCTTTTTTCTGTGTGTGTGTGTGTGTCTGTGTGTGTGTGTGTGTGTGTGTGTGTGTGTGTGTGTGTGTGTGTGTGTGTGTGTGTGTGTGTGTGTGTGTGTGTGTGTGTGTGTGTGTGTGTGTGTGTGTAAGAAATACTGTTGTTTTATGCTTGATTTTAACACAGAAATTAACTGCAAAATGGTAAGAAGGTGTTAATTAACTTGCACTCTCTGCTATATTTACTTCAAAATTACTATTTAAACACCTGTAAAACCCATATTTCTCTCTTAAAGTTATATAAAGCATTTTATAGTGCTGTGGCACCATATACAATATAGAATTAATTTCTTCAATTCAGCTTTTATCCTAAGATATATTTATCCTAAGATATTGTAATTATTCAAATTACATTCTGTTCTATTAATTTAAAGAAGGGATGATGATCTTTTTTATGTCTGGTGATGTCAGCCCCTTGCTTGGCTGACTTGTTCTGCATATTTGGGCAATATATATGTATATGTTTATGACAATGGTTGTGGGGATGATCGTGTTGGTTTCTGTGCAGATGTGCTTTTTGAGTTGGAAGTGAGGAACTCAAATATGTAGCAATAAACGTCTGACTCATAGTAAAGGAGGGGCTAATATGAAAATAATAGCATGTTTTTCACATAGTCAGACAAAATTACACAGTCAGTTTGATAGGCTGGGAATTCATGTGTCACTTAAAAAGACTAGTTGGTATGTTTCCAACCATATCTTATCCATCAGTACAAATATAATTCTAGGAACATGTTATTAGTTATTTTAGACATCACAGTTACTTTTTTACTATTTTATATCTCATAGTATGTTCTAATTTTGAAAGATAGTTGTACATGTAAGTCCTCACAAATAGGCAATGGTTTTTTTAGAGAGGTTTATTTCTTTTTTTAAAATATCATATGCGTCTGCCATAATACTCAAGCATGTACAGTCTTGTAGTCAGAATTAAGTATAAATAGTTGACTAGTTAGTCACATTATCAATAATATATAACAGCATATTAGTAATATAGCACAGTTGTTATAAACAATGTTATATGTATTGTGTTTTATGTGTTAATCTCTTTTTTTCTCAGAACTGAAAGAAATGATTGGATTTATTATAATACCTTATAAGCTGTTATAAATAGAACACAACCAAATTACTACAAGATATGCTATATTTTACAGTTTATAGGTTTTATAGCAAGCAAATGACCGTTTATAATCTGAATATTATGCATATACTAACTCCTTTTAATTTTTTAAAATAAGTTATACCTTTCATATATCCATAACTTAAGAAGTAGTAAAGTCATGCTAGATACTTATTGGTAAGTAGGTCCTAGTGTTTGAATAAGATTGCTAGTCAAGCCAGGAGTTTAAAACTCTGTGGGCATGGAGGTGGGGAGACAAGAAAGAACAGTGCATGCATAGTAGTTTACAGATTATTTATTTATTTATTTTTTGGTGTCTGCTATCTTGATAGAAAGTTTACAGTTAACAATCTCAACTATCTTATATCTATGAGTAAGCAGTTCACTAGATATAATAATAGTTTTTCAGTAGCATATTATTTACAAATGTATGAGGGTATTATATGAAATACGTATTTATTTTTTCCTATTTCAGTAGTATGGCCAGCATGAAATGGATATCAGTTAATATCAATGGATTAAATAACGGTTATAAAAGAGGTAGTTTATACAATTGTTTTAAAAAAATATTTAATTCCAAATTATCTTTTTACAGAAAATAAATAAAAAAAAAGATTTAGACAGATTTAATACTAAATACTATTCTGTATTGACTCAGTCTATATACATCTGTAGGTAATGTTCTCTAAGTATATAATGATTCATCAGTGTTAACAGCTTGGGGGTAAACTTCTCTGAGTATATAATGATTTGTCAGTTGGGAGTAAAGTTCTTTGTTTATATAATTACTTGTTAGTGCTAACAGTTTGCGGGTAAAGTTACACTTGTATATATAATGATTCATTAGTGCTTACAGTACAGCTTTGGGGTAAAGTTCCCTTGAATATATAATGAATAATCAGTGCTGACAATTTGGGGGTAAAGTTCCCTTAATGTATAATGATTTGCCAGTGCTAACACTTTGGGATAATGTTCCCCTTGTATATAATTATTCATTCATTTGTGCTAACAGTTTCATGGAAAAGTTCCCTGAGTTTATAATGATTTTCAGTGCTAACAATCTGAGAGTAAAGTTCCCTGAGTATTATGATTCATCGGTCCTAACAATTTGAGAATAAAGTTCCCTTGAGTATTATGATTCATCAATGCTAACAATATGGAGATAAAGTTCCCCTGAGTATTATGATTCCCTGAATATATAATGATTTGTTACTGCTAACAGTGAGGCATTAAAGTTCCTTGAGTATTTAATGATTTGTCAGTGGTAAAAGTCTGGGGGGCAAAGTTTCATGAGTATGTAATGATTCTTCAGTGTTAATACTATGGGGGTAAATGTCCTTGAACATATGATGATTCTTCAGTGCTAACAGTTTGGGATAATGTTCCTTGAGTATATAATGATTAGTCTCACTGAGTACATAATGATTTATCAATGCTAATGGGAGGGTACTCTATAAACAGAATAGTAACCACCTCCCCATTTGTGGATGACACTTAGCATTTATTTTGACTGAATGTGGTCTTAACTATCTAAGTCTTTTTAAATGTTATCTGTGTTATGTAATTTTTCAAGGTCGTGAATGTCCCATATCTGCTGTACTCTGGAGAGGTTTCCTGATATTGCATTTTTCTATCATTAGCATGATCACAACACCACATGACTCTTACACTACATTGTGACTTGATACCATGCACCCTAGGCTAGGTATCTTAACTCTTGCACTGTGTTGTGGCATTAGGTAGGTCTCCTGGCATTATTTGGTTAATAAATCCTTGGAAGGGTCTCTTCTCCCTTGCACTGTGGTATGCCATTGTGCAGGTTCAGTGGTGTTAAATGGTTTAGGCATATTAGGGAGGGTCACCTAACCTCACAGTGTGTTGGGAAAGTAGGCACATTGACCAGCATCTGGGATAAAACAGTGAAGACAGCAACATCAGATACTACAACACTTAAAAAATATCTTCAGGAATTCAAGAATTTAAATTTTATTACTAGGGTCAAGCCCATACTCTTTGACTTCCTTAGTTAAATATGCCAACTCTGTAGTTGCACAACTATGGAGATACCTAGTCTAAAAAAACACCGGCTTGCTGGAAAGCAGCAATAAAGGTTCCACAGATCCTCTGATGTTCACCACCTAATATTTAATCCACAACAACACAGCACACAGGTCTACATAAAACGTAACAACATGAAAACATGAAAACGAAGTGTTTAGCGCTTTCATCTGCTTATGGCAGACTTCCTCAGAACAACTCTTGTTTACACATCTTCAGTATTTGAACAGTATTTGGCGCCAAAAACTGTTATAAAATTTTAAGATTTAAAGGCATATACATAATTATATTGCACTTCCTTCCATACTAAAATTATTGCTTGTACTAGGGATTTAAAATTAGTATTAGTATTAGAACTAGAATTAGAACCAGTCTTGTCCATTTTGTTAAAAACTACTATGATATTAAGTTCTATTATAAAAGCATATATATATATGAACAACTACATAAAATATATACATTATGAAATATCTCTCTACAAATACTTATACATTGTACTAATAAATAAATAATAAATAATTAAATACAATATAAATGCAATACAATACTGTATAATGTATAGATAAAATATAAAAATGTAATAAAAAATTATTATTAATTATTAAAAAATTATTAAATTGTAATGTTCCTTTGCATTAAATGCTTTCTATTTCATGAATGGTAATAAGTGTCATGTAGCATAAAAAACCTTGTTAAACCTTATTTCCTACCTACCTATGCATCATGTTTTTAAAAAAGGCTTGATGCTAATGAAATAATTCAAACCTGGTTTTCTTGTTGCATCTGTAAGCATCTGCCACCAACTCTCTTTACATGCTAAGTTATTCTTCCAGTCTCCTCCTCTGGGATTCAAAAATTCCTGATCTATGATACAGAATAAAAAAGAATCCCAGAGGAGGAGACTGGAAGAATAACTTAGCATGTAAAGAGAGTTGGTGGCAGATGCTTACAGATGCAACAAGAAAACCAGGTTTGAATGATTTCATTAGCATCAAGCCTTTTTTAAAAACATGACGCATAGGTAGGTAGGAAATAAGGTTTAACAAGGTTTTTTATGCTACATGACACTTATTACCATTCATGAAATAGAAAGCATTTAATGCAAAGGAACATTACAATTTAATAATTTTTTAATAATTAATAATAATTTTTTATTACATTTTTATATTTTATCTATACATTATACAGTATTGTATTGCATTTATATTGTATTTAATTATTTATTATTTATTTATTAGTACAATGTATAAGTATTTGTAGAGAGATATTTCATAATGTATATATTTTATGTAGTTGTTCATATATATATATATGCTTTTATAATAGAACTTAATATCATAGTAGTTTTTAACAAAATGGACAAGACTGGTTCTAATTCTAGTTCTAATACTAATACTAATTTTAAATCCCTAGTACAAGCAATAATTTTAGTATGGAGGGATGTGCAATATAATTATGTATATGCCTTTAAATCTTAAAATTTTATAACAGTTTTTGGCGCCAAATACTGTTCAAATACTGAAGATGTGTAAACAAGAGTTGTTCTGAGGAAGTCTGCCATAAGCAGATGAAAGCGCTAAACACTTCGTTTTCATGTTTTCATGTTGTTACGTTTTATGTAGACCTGTGTGCTGTGTTGTTGTGGATTAAATATTAGGTGGTGAACATCAGAGGATCTGTGGAACCTTTATTGCCGCTTTCCAGCAAGCCGGTGTTTTTTTAGACTAGTTATCAACTATGGAGATACGGCAGACATTACATGACTGAAAACATTTATCCCACTCCTTATCTGTAATATTTTGTTGCTTGCTCCTACAAACACCTAAGCCTCCTTTTAAATCTGGGTCACCGCCATTCTAGTCAAGGCTTTATTCCTCTACATCATGGAGCTGGCTTTTGGTGGAGTGTAATTCTTGCCAAATGTTTTGCATTAATGGTTAGCAACTAGTGGTTGAAAGTAAGAAATGTATGCAACAAAACTGGAAGGCATGGCAGTATTATGTTTAACAGAGAGGCTAGCACTCAAATGACAGAGAATATGAGGGGCTTAAATTGTACAACTGAAAAGCCTGGTTTACTATGTCATGTTAAAGAGATAGAAACTCAAACAGAAAAGAGGGTGCTAAAAGAACCACTATTGTAAGACAGAAGTCCAGCTGTAGTAATCACCATATTGAATTTACAAAGCATGTACTTGTACTTTTTGTAAGAGAAACGGGTTTCCCCCTAGATTTGTGTAGTGAGGCAGAAAGCTATTCTTGTAATATTTCCTGCACTAATGATCAGGATTAACACTCATAGGTTCATAGCTGTATACTAGGCTAATGACCACTGGGGCCTTTATATGCCTAGCTATGCAACCCAAATGTATCCCATGAGTTATTGTGCCTTAGAGGTTATTTTAAGGGATGTGATAAATTAATTGTAGATGTTTAGATGTGCAGAATGACAGTCTAAATGCTGCGGGCTTTGTAGAAAACCAAAGTGTAATGACTGCACATAAACTTTGCAGATTATTAACCTTTTAAACTGTGTGCAATAACTATTAAAATAACTGTCTATATAACAGATGAGATGTACAATACTGTTTAGCTTGCAGGGTTTAATGTCTTCAGGTTTCTTTTCAATACAGCATAAATGGTGTTCTCCATGAAACAGCTCTAACAGATCTCCCCAAAATCAGTCTTTTGGGAACTCTCAAAGTCATTACTTTGGTAGTAAGGGAGTCTTTTCTGGTCTGTGTGAAGACTGTGTTTGGATACCCCCGCACTTGATGTCATGCGTTCTGTAAATAATGTTCTTTTGTGTTCTTGTTTAACAGTTCTTTCCTCACACCTGGATCCTTATCTCTAGTCCTTGAAGTATGTTCCAGACACTGAACATTCAGCTTATCTCAAGCTGTACCAGACTTCATGTTACATTGTATGAATGAATGCCACTTTATTTATTTGATTTTTTTCCCCTTGCTTTCAGCTAAGAACAGTTTAACCCTTTAATATATGCATGCTAGCAAACAGAAATAAATGCAGCTAACTGACTTTATTATTCCTACATATATTATAGCAACAGAGATGTGTATGCATCTAACTAGCAAATAGATGTGCACATGCATTTATGAATTTCTAAATATATCTATATCTAACAATTCCCCCTGTTTTATTTAAAACACTAATTACGTGAAACACATTAGGAAACAAAATCTTATTTTGCAATTGCTGAATATGGCTATACAGTGATGCTCTATACAATGATTTTATATTGACAATGGTTGTGAATTTTATTGCAAAAGCATTGCAGTCTTGTTTTTTTGATTAAACTCATATGTAATAAATGCCAAGCTTTAACTTCTTAATATACAAAATGAATTGAGGAGAAATTTCTGTAAACAGTTTAAAACTTGAATGCAAAATTGTCCATTTACACAGATAGAAAACATGGTTTTTAAACTGAAGAATGCTGTTTACATATTAAACCATTTACTGTACAGCATATGCTTGCTTGTATAGAAAGTTTTTGTATTAGTACATACATGGCTGTAATATACACTCAGTCTAGTTTACAAGCTTAGTATTAAACTTGAAGCCTGCTAATTATATTACTTGAAACATTAAAATGTATTTTTAGTATTTTTGTTTTACTACCATACATGTCGAAGGTACTTTATGCTTAATAACAATAAAAAAGCATGGCTGTCTTTTAATAATTACTGAAATTATTAACACAGACCAATATGTTTTTTCTTGTACATTTATTTTAGTCCCTTTTACAGTACTGTTTACACAGTCAGTGTAAAATTGAAAACTGTTTTTCCCCCTGTAGTATGCAGCATTTTACTGTAGTATTGTTTATTTGCTTCATGCTGTGAGAATTGAATGTATGCCTATCTTCTGGCTGTTACCCAGACTGTGACACTTTGGTCTTACACATTTGCTTTATTAGGTTACTAACAACCTGTGGACCACTTTCTGATTTGATAATTTTTGGCCATCCCCAACAACAGAAAATATTTTTTATAAAGCTTCTCCTGTTGCCTATGCTGTCATAGTTTTAGTAGGAATTGCCTTTACACACTTTGAAAAGATGTTTACTGCTACTTGGCAAGGGACCTGAATAATTTATTTGAACTGCATACCATAGCCCATTTACTGCTGTAAATGAGATTTGTATTACTTTTAGCATTTACCTGCAAACAGATTATTAATGACATGTATGCACAATTGTAATGTTTTATTACAATTACCAAATTGGGTTTCTGTAGACTCTCTTGCTTTTTGCTTAGTGCACATGAATACTTCTTGTTTTTGACCTTGTAAATTTTAGTACTAGTAACATTTGGTCTTATAAAACATTCCTTGTAACTACTCATTCCAGCCTAGAAAGATTTGAGCTCACATAAAACAACATCTCTTACTTTTTTTCTTTTTGCACATTTCAGATTCTTAAACCATAGTATATATTTCAACCCTTTCAGCACTTTCTTAACCTTCAGTCACTTGCTAATACTCTTACAACTTGATATTAGAATACATTTGTAAACTCTTAGAACTATAATAAATATTTATAATTTGCCTAACTATGCATAATATTTTAAACTTGAGTGATTTGTAGTATTATGTACTCAGTAAAACCTTATATTACTAGCATTGCTTTTGAATACTGTTTTGGCTGGAGTCTCTGCTATTTTCTAATGCTATTATACAATTACAAAATATTGCAAATAGTAAAAGGAGTGCCAAACCACAGACGGAGCCAAGAAAACTGCAGGCAGCTGAAGTACAATAGAACACATAGTTTATTACATCCAAAAAAGTAAGCGCTTTCGCGTAGGAATTCCCACGCTTCTTCAGACAATTACAAAATATTGTAAGAAACAAAATAGGTATTGTCTTAACTTACACATGCTTAAAACAGATATATTTACATTATTTAGATTTGCTGTTGTCTGCCTTTTGCTCTTGTGCATTATTTTAAACAGATGCACTTTAGGTGAAAAGACAATACATGCATGTCAGTCTTGTGACGTCAAGTCTTTACTGTGTTTAACTACTCTCATTTTATTTTTATACACTAGAACTGTTTTGTTATTTGAAATGTTGATTTGGAAATTACCTAACAGTTTAGCTTGGATATCTAACAGGATGTATGTTAGATAGGGCATGATTTAATAGCTGTCTCTGTCCATCAGATACATAGGTATCAGACCAGTGCTCACTTTCCGATTTCCCATCCACTGGATCACAGTTGCACTTGAATAGGGTTAGGGAATGGCTCTGCTTCACATAGGTAAGAATGAAGATACTGTGAGATATGTTCTTGTCCCTCCAACATTTTATATTTAATTTGTAGGTAAAGTTTGAATCCTTGGATCTAGTATTTCAGGTACTATTTGTTTTGTGGATATGCAAAAGGTCTATCAGAGTGGAATCTAAGGATGTCTTGTCTGCCAGGCAAAAATCACGTCTCAGCAGTTCATAGGAAACAGAGTGTACAAATAGGGCTTTGAGGTGATCTGCACAGGACATCGTGTTTACACCCTGTTTTTTTTTTGTGAGGAACCTTTGCGGACAATTCAGTTGTTGCATTTGCTTGGTCAGATACATACAGAAAGGGGCATTATACTCAATGATGTGTCTGATAATGGCTAAGCACAGTGGCACAATGACTTCTCTGAATTGTGATGCCATACCCTTACTTATAAGTTGAGTTGAGGGACATAGAATGATTTTCTTATGACTTTTGATACATGTTGTTCAAAAGCTAGGTTAGTATCTACACAAGTCCCTATATCCATGACTACTGTGTTTACTTTTAGGGTGTTTTATCAGTGAGATAGTTTTCTTGAGTGGCCAACTTCCCAAAAAGTACTGTTATGCATTTCATTTTTTTGAAACAAACATCTTTATTAAATTATCATGTATGACATAGGCAATCATACATTTATATAAATGAAAACAAACCATACTGACATAATTTTAGTTGTAAACATTATACATCACAAACTATAGTTACATAATTTTCATTGCAAACATTATACATTGCTTATAATGTATCCAGTTACTGTCAGTTAAACATTGCATAGCTCATTCAAATCCTGCCTTCTGTTAAACCTCATTCCTCCTCTACATGTATTGTTCCCACAATTCCCATTTTCTATGCAGTTTGCTCCTACCATTTTCTAAAGATCTCAATTCTAGTTGTTTTATCTCTATTACTATAGTCACTACTTCTAGTACAGTTGATTTAGACCTTGATTTGCATTTTCTAGTAATTGCTTTTTTGGTGGTCACCATAAGTAGACTCAGTAAGGTCTTACTATATCTAGGCAATTCTGATATTACAGCATAGCTCAAAAAGTCATTTCCTTAGTTACACCAATTTGCTCACCGAGTATCTCTGACAAAGTAGTCTGCAGGGAATCTTTAAAGTCTGCCAACTCATTAAACTTCCAGAAAATATGTTCCCAATTACGTCTTTCTTCCCCATCACATTTGCTGTCTACCTGAGGAAAAAGTCTTTGGAGTCTACTTGGGTTATAGAAATCATTATGTAAACACTTCCATGCAATGATCCGAAATCTTCTAGACTTTGTTGCATATTTGGGAGACATACATATATCCCCCCATTGTTTCTTTGTGAATTGCTTATCCAATCTCTCTTCCCAATTCTTTCTAAACTCCTCTGATTGGCATTCAGTTTTAAGTTGCGGCTTTGACAGCAGTCATTTGTTTGTGTTAGACCTTCCTGTTAGATATTTTAGTCAGGAACATCTGAAGGTACAAATGTGAAAACTCTGGCCAGTGAGACACAGATGATGTTTCATCACAACACAGACAAAGGGTACAAATGGATATTGATCCACATGCTAAAATTAACAGTATTGCTGGTTCAGTTCCAGACAGTTAAAAGCACCATTGAAGCCACTGGTTCCCAGACATCATGAAAGAACATCTATTTACAAAGTTAGAGAAGAAGAGAATAGGGACACCTGAACAAAGATATGTGAAATATGAATAGTTATGAATCCACCAAAGAAGATGTTAGTAATCCTTTGGTAAGGTGATTTAAATCAACATGCTATTATTAAGGTTCCACATACCACTCACTAAATCAAAGTCTGCTGACACGTTACAGATTCTAATAACAAGAGACAACATGCTCACAGAGATACAAAAAGTACTGCCAAAAGTATATAGACATGAAGCCACAGCAACATGTTTCAGGAGGTGAACAAAGAAAGCTGTTAAAATAGGCCTCCATAGACCTTTTCACAATAGAAGAACAAAGTTAAGCATTGCTGCAGGTTTAAATGGTATAGCTAAAACAGGTATATGATTTTTAGATTTTTTTTGCATATCATTGATCTGAATAACAAATGGTTCTTCTCAGTTACATGTATGGGTGTCTTCTCTGGTCCCACATTGAGAGTCACTAGACTAAATGAGGCCAATAGCCTCTTTAGTTTATTATGATATTGTTTATTTAATGAATTTCACCAAATAAAAAAAACTGAGAAAAGATTGTGAACAGCAAAGACATGTTTGGATATGACCATTTTCATTTGAAGCATAGAGGTAATACATTTTTGGGTATGCAAAACTTTCTAAAGCATTAGATTGGGGTCCAGATGCGAATATCATATATTTAGACCTGTCATAATCATTTGACTTGGCTCCACATAAGACAATTTTAAATGAGATAGAAAATTCTGATATAAATAGGTACATCAATAACTGAGTCAAAAATGGAATGTTTGATAAGAAATATTGAGTTAGAATGACTAATATATTTTTAATGGGATGACTAAAAATAGAGTCCCACAGGAATCGGTATTGATGCCCTTTCTGTTCAATCAGTTTATATTAAGAATACCATCTAGAGAGGAAATCTGGTTAAGTCATTTTGCTAATGACTCTAAGATTGCTACCATCATGAGGATTATAAAAGACCAAGTCATAACTCAAAATTATCCCCAAAACACTATTTCCTTGGTCCGAACTAAAGTCAGGTTCAAAGCCAGTAAGTGTAGAGTTAGTGCACAGTCTTACACTTTGGTAAGGGAAATAGAGAGCACCCTTACACTATGAATAACCAGATTCTTCCAACAGAAGAATAAGTGAGGAATTTGGGAGTAATGATAGATGGAAATTAGATTTGATTGGAGTATCTCAACTAAAGTGAAAGGCTGCTATTGCATTCCACATGATATTCTTAGGACTATTAGTTGCAGTCTAAGAAGGTGCTGCTTCCATTGTACAGAATGTATGTTAGACATATTACAGTGTATTCAAATCTGCCTGTCTACATAACCTGAGAAAAAATAAAATATTAGAAATAATGTAGTCAAGTTTTACAAGATATATTAATGATCTTATGAATTTTAACTATTTAGTGAGGTTAGAAGAAGCTGGTCTCTGAGCCTGTGAGTCTGTGCTTCCCCCATACATTGAGCATTGAACACAAACTGTACCTACATTTCAGAAAGCAAATAAGCAAACACGCCTCCTGTTACTCCCTACCCATTTCCTAAAAATCACATAAAAAGCACCTCCACCATCAAAGTGCCAAACTATAAAAATTAAAATAGTGAGATTCAGTATTACAACACTTTAGTGTTTCCATTCCAGTGTTACCATTTTCAACAACTTGGCATGCAATAAAGCACAATACTCCTTGTTCACTGTTATCACATGACTAGTATACCATAGGCAGTGTACATCTGTCTCATACTGTGTTGTAGCATTGAGCAGGTTCTTTTATTGTCACATGACTAATGCATCACTGGTAGGGTGTGTCCCCTTACATTGTGTTTTGTAATTACTCAGGATCACTGTTGTCCCAAGAATGGTGTTTTGTAGGTTGAAACTCCTAACTGATGTTCTTTTTTATTGTGTCATTCACCAATTTTCTACTGACGAGTACTTACTTGTCTCCATACTACAGAGTGTTTTGGCTATTTTTAGCTCAACAACACCTGTATCTCCAAAAAAATAGTTTGGCATAAACTCATGAGATTTTGAGGAAGTATTGTTAGCTTAATTGCCTATGAATTAACATAGATGATGGTGCTCCAAGCTTTATCTTGAAGTTTATTAAAATGTCATTTTAAGGTGCAGTATACAAAATAATAAGTGTGTCAGTTTTGCAGAAAACTACATATCCTTTTAGGCCTAAAGTCACTTGTGTTTATAATATAATGAGTTTTATATTTGTTATGTTAAAGAGAATTGGTAGCTGTGTCTTTATTTTAAATTGACTTCTCTGGAAATGTGGCAATTTATCAATTTCAAATGTCCATTCTGTCCTTAAATAAATCCTATATACAAATTAAAATATCTTGGTATTGCGTCAAGATGTCCTTTTACTTTTAACTCTACAGGATCTTGCCCAGTGGCCACTCTAGTTCTTTGCCTGCATCCAATCAGTCCATTCATTCTACAGGGTGGGAGTCTGGTACTCACAAGCTAGGAAAGAGCCCTACAGCCCATTCTATCCTGCCCAGGAAGCCTAGACATCCCATCCATTCTCTAGTGATCACAGTCAAGTGCTAGGGAATGGGACATGTTATTCGTCCTGTGGAGTGGCTTAGCCCTTTCATGGTGGAGCACCCCCCCTTCCAATAACTCTCTAAGCTCCATTGTGTACTGTCATAGAAAGTGTGCATCTATCTTCACACTGGAGCCTTGCATATGCATGTGCACAATGGCAGTATGTATTCCACACGCCTGTGCTGCATACGTGTAACACTTAATGCTCCTGTTAGATGCCACCCAAGTGGAAAAGCTAGAGGTGCTCCCTCCAGGATACATGAACAGGCAGTAGCAGCTCAGTCCTACCCTTCTATGCCAACTGTCATCAGATTCCTAAGGCACTAACTGAGCTGAGGACAGCTGGGCCACAGTCAGGGCTTTATCACTACAGGAGATAGACATTTGTATACAATTTTCAGTAAATTACAAAAAGATAGTCAGCCATTTGCAGAGCATCTATTGACATAATAACAATTAGAAAAAGTAGACAGCACAATGTCATATATGTGAATGATTATTAGAAAGTGAAATATGCATATGTTGAAACATCTAAAACATTCCATTCTAATCTTATCAGAGTAACAAACATTTTATTGCACAATAAATGTAAGACAGCAAAGTTATTTTAAAAAATGTCACAGACAAGACTTGTTCTGACAAGCACCCTGATACAGTCAAAAGTACAAAGTGCAGATGTACACAAATTTTCCAAGAAGCAACACTTCAAAAAAGACATAAGACCTTCTTAGTATGAATAATATGAAACTGTCTTACAAAGAAGCTACAAAAGTATTCATCTAGCATCAGAACAACTCTGGAGGCTGAGAGATTGAAACCATGGGCTTTTTTAACTAATTAACCAGCTTTTGATTTGAATTAAATGATTAACTGCAGAAAAGCTTCACAGGCCAGACTGAAAATGTTCACTGGTGGCAACTGGCCTGTAGGCCAGGTGTTTGAGACCTTTGTTTAAATATTCCTTTTGGAACTTTGGTGGCCTCATAGCTCTCAACCAATCAGGGGCAAATCTTAATAGAATCAGGGACAAATCAAGAAATAATCAGGGACACTTTTAAAATATTAGTACTTTTAACTTGAAACATTGACAGAACAAGAGAATTTATAATTTGTGTCTTTCGGCTTTTCCCAGTTAGGGGTCGCCACAGCGGAACTCAGGTCCGCTTATAATTGGCAGTAGATTTTTACATACCGAGTTGCCAGCTCTGACGCACAACCTTCAACGAAGGTATGCCCATTCATGCATGTCTCCACACAGAAGACGTTCTAGCTGAGAATCGAACCGAACAGCATCTTACTGTGAGGCGACAACGCTACCACAGCACCACCACCGCAGTTAACAAGAGAAATTATAATAATATATATTTTTGAAGTAAACAAAGTCAATAACTCTTAATTGTTTTCATTATTTATTGAGTGTAATCTACCTCTTTTCTCCAAAAGTCACTAGTTTTTGAAGGGATTAAGAGAGACAGACTTAAAATTTGAATCAAAATCAGGGATGCCCCTGAAAATCAGGGACATTTGAGAGGTATGGGTAGCCTAGCTATCCTAATTAGTTTTACAGTGCCATAAAATTCTGTCTACTGGCTTTTTAAACAGAGGATACATTCTGGGGAAGAATAATATCTTTCAGCAAGCAAAAGATACTCCCACCCATTTGGAGAACCTAACAAATGTACTACACTTTCCTTTGTAGCCATATGAGAGGCTGTTCACATTGTGCTAATGTGCTCTAACCACTGATTCCAGGCAGAAATACAGACCTGATTTACGCTACTGCATCTGGCATACTTACATGCACCATAAAATTCTACATGTATTCCTGCTATTCTCATCTGAACTTTCACACAGCCTGTAGCTCTTTATTCCCCTTCAAGACCATTTAAAGGTATATTTTACTTCAAACCAAGCCTAGCTTTTGTACAGTAGGGATTCATCTGTAGATTTGTATCTTTCTGGTGTATACACAGTGGAAAGATTTTGGAAGATATGTAATAAAGACTTTATTTATATATTAATTTATTAGTCTAAAGGGTAGTTTTGTATAAAGGTCATTGTTGCTGAAATGAAAAAAATGAGTATATGCAAGAATTAACTCTACTCATAACATGATGAAAGCTTGGTGCTAGGAGAAGTGAATTAGTGGCCCAGTAGAGCAGAAGCTATATGCTTTTTGACTGTACTAGTTAAAAGGAATGTGCCCATGAACACATAATTCTGGAGAGAAAGTGGTTTCCAAAATGCATGCAATACGTTTTTATTATTCAGCACTTGTGCTATATATCTTTTCATTTCAGCACAACTTCTTGGCAGAGGCCTTGAATGCCATCCTTATCATACTTCATAAAAAAATCTGGAGGAGGTCTACTCATGAAGGAGAATCGGATAGTTCATTGTTAATACCAGTGCTGTCAATAAATTCAAAAGACTTTCTGTGCTCATCTGACCCACAACATCTAATGTCCTATAATTCTTGCCTGTTGATATGTAATAAATCATCATGCAAGGAAACTGGAAGGGTATCAGAGCTGTCCACATTTTGAAATCCCCTGACTCCTCTGGTACTTGTGTCTTTCATAATCTTAGGAGTTCAGAGTTATCTACTGCTTCAAGCCTTTGTGCCAGAATATAAGGGCATTTATACTGTCTTGTATGTATGTATGTTGCATGTACTAAGCATGTGGCTGTAAGATCTCCCTTACATACACCCTTTATGAAGTGCATTATTGCTATCAATTGATGCACACCAGTAACTGACTAGCTGTTTCTTCCAAAAAAGAGTCAGTGACTGCAGAACCTTTTTCCTAAAGCATTATTAGTTCCTTAGCTTATAGACTAAATGAGTGTAATAAATAATAATAATAATAGTAATAATAATAATAAAAATAATAATAATTCAAGAGGTGAGATAAAATGTATAGTACCTTAATGAGAGTTACAGCATTTTATTTTCTGCTATTTCCCAGTGGTTTTTCAGATAAATCTCAGCAATATGTTGCATGTGATACTGTAACAAGGGATCTGGATCTGTTCCAAGAACATACACAATTTATTTAGTTTTACTCATCTGTTCCAAGAACATGCACCATTTATTTAGTTTTACTCATCTGTTCCAAGAACATACACAATTTATTTAGATTTACTTGTTTATATTTTATTGACTGGGTTAGTCCTTCTAGGTCAATGGCTTCCTGTCAGGTGAAACTCAAGGAAGTATTCATACTGACTACAGGAACTTTGTCCTGGACATCAGGGAACTTACCCTACTCATGTTAGTTCACGAACTGGACACTGATTCATGTGACAACTTAGTGCTTCCATTCCAGGCACAGTGGAGGCCTGTAGAAGCAAGAAGTAGAAAGGAAGATATAGAGAAGCCATGAGCAAGGATTTGCTATCCATGAATCAAACAGAGGCTGAGGAGACGGGTAATAAATGGCATTGATCAGCAGCCATCCAGCTCACGTGGATTGCAAGGAAAGGAGGTGATCAAAGATGTGTTGCAGATTGAACCAGAATATGTAAGAGTGGGAATGAAGGTGTCTGAACCATCACAGAATTAAGAAGCGTTATTCCAAAAAAGGCTGTTTAATGAGGAAGGCGGGTTGCAGACTGGATGTATTATTACAACTCTCCATTTGGGAGAGTTGCGGGATGTTATTTTACAAGACATAGTTTTACAGCGTGAACCAGAAAGTGGAGAGGCTGCATCATGGGCTGATATTATGGACAGGGTGCAAGAAGAAGAAAGTAAAGAAATAGTCAAGAAAAATTGTATGCGGATAAAGTAAAAGAAGGAAGAAGAAGAGAAGCAAGGAAGTTTGAAGAAAGGAATAAGAAGTATGTAGTAAGAATTAGCAGTAAAGAAGAGAAAAGTTTGGACAGGTATGATATTTGGAACAATATTGTGGCATGGTGGTTAATGTTAAATGGAATATCAAAATTTACAAAGAGAAGTGGGAAAGAATAAATATAAAGAAGCATATAAATGTGCTTTAACAGCACTGGTAAGTAATAAGAACAAGTTTTTTAAGAGAAAAAAGGAAATATATTAAATGAATGAAGAAAATGTTAAAAAGCATTTAAACAAATATATTATTTACAAGCAAAAAAGAAGAAGTAGCACTGTATTTAGCAGTATAGTCAAAGATAATAAAATGATAATAAAAGAGTTAAGAAATAGAAAAGGTGAAATGGTGAAAAATCAACACGATATAACAAATATAATAATACATCATACAGAAGAATAATTTCTTAGAACTAGGACAGAGAAAAGACTGATATGGAATGTTAAAAGATTGACGGATCAAGATGCACAGGATTTAGAAAAAAATGTAACAATGCAAGAATTTAATAATGTTTTAAGATTGGTGAACCTAGAATCAGGTTTAGATGGGATAGAATGTCATATGTATAAAGACTTGGAGGAGTGGCAGGGCAAAGCCTTTGTACATGTTTGTAATAATATATAAATAAATGTAGATAAATTATAAATATATAATTTATAAATAATCTATACATATATAATTCATAATTATAAATGTATATAAATGTACATGTTTTGCAACATGGTTTCGGCCCTAAACACAGTACCGCAACTGCCTTACTATCCTTCACTCAAAATGTGCAAGAAGCTAGGGACAACAACCTCCTCATCTCCTGTCTATTCCTTGATCTCTCTAAAGCCTTCAACACTGTGTCTCATCCCATCCTTCTTAACAAACTCTCAGACCTAAACCTCTCTCCTTCTACTCTTGGCTGTTTCCAATCCTACCTTACTGGCAGAAAACAAGCTGTTAGATGGCAGCAGGCTTTCTTACCCTTCCTTGCTGTTCAAACAGGAGTACCCCAAGGTTCCATACTTGGACTGCTCCTTTTCAACATTTTTACTAACAACCTACATTAATCCTGCAGTCTCTCATCTGTAATACAATACACAGATGACTCTACTCACTTATGTATCTCCAATACTATCTTTGAGCTACACACACTAGCACAGAATTCCTTTATCTCTGTTGAAAAATGGCTCAGAAACAATTAACTAATCCTTAACCCTAAGAAAACTCAACTCCTTCTCTTCCTACCTCAGACACTCTCTCTCCTTAAATCCAACGTTTCTCTTTCCTCCCTAGATGGCACTCCCCTGCCTCACACATCAAACTCCTTGGGGTAATAATTGATGACCAACTAAAATTTGACTTGCACATACAACAGGCCATCAAACAAACCCACTAAAACTTTGGACTACTTTATAGGAACAAAAGATTTCTCACTAGTGCCACTAAACGCACTCTTGCACAGGCATTTCTCTTACCCAGTCTTCTATATGCTTCCCCCATCCTTACCAATATCCAAACTACCTCAATGCAGAAACTGGAACAAATGTCCAACAAAACTGCCAGATTTATTCTAAACTAACCACTCTCCTCGCATCACTGCCTCTCACTAAACAAACTTCAGTGGCTGGAATTTTCGCATCTTTGCCTACAATCACAACTCCCCACTACATTTTCCATACTCAACAACCCCTCTGCCTGCCCTGCTCTCTCCTCCCATGTTACTCCCTACTCCCCCCCAATCTCTCCTGAGTGCTAATCAGTATCTTCTCTCAGTTTATAAACCCAAAAAGAATACTGGCAAACTACTTTACAAACACTCTGTCTCACTAAATTGGAACGAACTCCCTCTCCATATTAGATCAATCCTTTCCTTTCCCTGTTTTAAAAAGGAGCTTAAATCCCACCTACTAAACTTGAAATTATGCCGTTGCATTGACCACACGTAGTCTTAGTCTCTTCCACTGTATAACCTGTTGCATCTCCTAACTTTCTTTCTTTGTTAGTAAATCTCCTAAACCCTCAGCTCTACTACTATAGCCCTACTATAGCCCCCTCCCATTCTCCACACTATTTATTCCCACCACATTGTCCTTCTTTTGAACATCGATTATCATTTTGTTTTTACTCTCATGTGTAGTAAATTTTAGTCCACTACTATCAGTGCAACCCTTAATGTTCATCATTTTTTTTCTTTTGTTTTTCTCTTTATAATTTTGTATTTGCAGTGTTGTTTATCATAGTTTTTGTCCTGTATGTTTATCTTTGCTTATGTTTGCTGGGGCTCTTTCCCCTTGGCTCTCCACTGAAAATGGGTTACTTACTATCAATGCAATGCAAATAGTTAATAACCTTTTCTTTTTTACAACTATTTTGTATTGTGATTGTTATTTAATATTTGTATATTGTCACTTTATTTTTACTTATGTTTGCTGGGGCTTTTCCCCTTGGGTCTCCACTGAAAATGTGTTTGTTTGCAAACTCAGTTGGACTAACCCGGTCAATAAATGTGAAATAAATAAATAAATAAATGTGTTAAATGAATAGTTAAACAAAAAATAGATATGGGAGCTATGAAATTTATTTGGAAAAAGGGGAGAAAGATGATATCAGAAATTGGATATTGATAGTACTTAATAATACAGATGATAAAATAATTATTAAAATAATATAATTAAGATTGGAAAAGAAATTACATAAAATATGGAAGGAGACAATATTTGGAAGGAAAGAAAAAGGAACATGAGAAATACTTTTAAAAGTAAGGGAAACTGTGCATGATATGATGTATAGGAATGTAGATGAAAAATTATGGCAGGCGATTTAAATAAAGCATTAGATAAGATTCAACATGAAGTGTTATAGGATATAATGAAAGAATATCAGATAAGTAAGAAAATTAGAAATATTTTCAGCCAGCCAGCAAGAATAATAAAGTAAAGTATTAGTAAGTAGTTGGTTAAGTCAGGGTATTCATATACATAGTGGTCTAAGGCAATGATGGCCTGTCAGCAATATTTTATTTGCATTATTTTTGAGCACAGTGGTCAGAAAAATAAATATGTTGTTAAAAGTGGAAGAATATAGGAATATTGGAATTTGGAAGATAGTAGGATACCAATTATGTTTACATATGCAGATGATATAGTATTAGTAGCAAATGAAATATGATTAAAACAAAGCAACTGGAAGACATAATACAACAGATGAAAAATATATACTTGCTTTGGAAAATGTATAAGTTGTCATATAAGAAAAAGGTTTATCTTATAAATTCAGTTTTAGTAGGAAAAATGTCATGTTTGACAAATGTGTACATGATTCCAATGGAATATGAGAAAAAAATTGTCAGTTGTGTTCTCATTTATATGGGTTTCCAAATTAAACCCAGTAAAGTGAGGCATATTATATGTTAAAGAAGAAGGAGAAGGACTGGGTTTGATAAATCTAGTAGTATATATAGCATTGATGCATTTACATAAAGTATTAAAATGGATGAAAGATGGGACTAGATCAATAATAAATTTATGACAGAAAAATATAATACAATATGGGATATGATGGAAATATTCAAGACAGAAATAAAAACAATGAATGGGGAAGTGAAACAATATCAAGAGAAAATGATATTATGGAAAATAAGGTTAAATGAAACAGAGGACAACAGGAAAGTATGGTATATGAATATAATGAGTACTTATAATTGTACTTATCTGTGGGAAAACATTGAGGAATGTATGATGAAGGCATTAAAATTTAAAATGAAATGGTGCAAAAATATATGGAATGTAGGGATTTTTATGGAGATTATCAATAAAAAATTGTCAATGAAAGCAAATATGTCATATAAAACGATAGAAGAAAAAATATATAATCATTATGGTAAAGTAGAAACAACAGTACATGTTTTATTCAATAGTGAAAGGGTAAAGAAATTATGGGATAAAGTATATGAAGAAAATTATTTACAAAGCATTAAGAAAATAGGTTATATTAGTAAGGAATATGGCAGAATATGATTATTATGGAAATAGAAAAAAGGAATTGTTAAGACAATTGATAGTAAACTGTTTTATGTATTTTGGACTATATGGAATGGAAGAATTAATGAGATAAAATATAAAATATAATGGAAAAATGATTATTAGCTGAGGTATTGAAAAAGAATAATGTTTTAGTTATGGGGAAAAGAGTGGGGGGCTTAAAGTGAAAGTGTTTTAAAATAAATGATGGAAAGGGAAGTGTTATTTGAAAATTGTAAACTACCGCCCCATCAGTCTGACGAGCCTGATCTGCAAGGTCATGGAAAGTATTGTCATGGAACTTATAAACAAAGGCATTGACAACCTTCAAACACTGGACCTCACCCAGTTTGGGTTCGTGAAGGGCCGATCTTGTCTCTTGAACCTGATTGACTTCTTCAATCAGTCCCCAGAGCTGTGGACGAGAGACACCATCCCCCACTCTGGAATCATAGATAAACTTACTAAACTGGGCATTAATCCCTATGTCACTTGATGGGTTGCTAACTGGCTTACTGACAGAACCCACACTATAAATGTAGCTGACTCCAAATCCAGCTCCAGACAAGTGACAAGTGGAGTACCTCAGGGTTCAGTCCTGGAACAGCTCTTGTTTGGCATCTACTTCTCTGAAGTACAGGCCAACACTAAGGGACTCTGGCTAACAAAGTTCACAGATGACTGCAAACTGGGAGCCATTATTGAATCCCCAAATGATGTGGATATTCTACAAAAGGGCCTTACAGAAACAGATGCTTGGTGCCTGAGCCATGGCCTCAAGCTCAATGCCAAGAAATGTATAGTTATCCCCTTTGGGAAAAAACATATACCCGTGAATTACCACATAGGCGGCAGTACACTAAACACTGAAAGTATGATAAGATACTTAGGGACACAGTGGTCTCACCTTCGATAACCACATCACCACAACAGTCAGGAAATCATTCTATGTGGCACACCTCATCACTATGGGCTTTTCATCCAGAAAAAAGGAGGTCATTGTCCCACTGTACTCATCCCTCATTAGACCCATTATAGAATACAACGCCCCATTTGGTATGTACCTCTCAAGACATCTGCAACAACTGGAAAGACTGCAGAAATACCCCACTAAAAGAATCACAGGCTTAAAGCAGATGCCCTATGCTGACCATCTAAAAAAACTCCAGCTATCATCTACTCAGAGACGATCTCTGCTTAACATACAAGGCCATGTCAAACCCAGAGCTGTTGGACATGCTACACTTAAAGAAATCCCAATCCCTCAGAGCCACATGTTCCAGGAATCAAAACCTTGTCATCACAATGAACAAAACATGCTGGAGGGATAGGTTCCTGACCCAGAGACTCTCCAGACTCTGGAATAGACTGCCCATACATGTCAAGCAGAGCACCTCCTTGCCCCTCTTCAAAAGGAACCTTGACCATTGTATGGGAGACAGGAAATTCTCCCGGGGGATCATGTCAGTCTCCATGCTAGACAGGGGTCCAGGGAAGTAAATATTGTGGGAAGAAATAGCCAGGGAATTGTTATGGCTAGGTTTGTATAGACCGTAGGGGTAATAGCCTAGTACCAGCCTATGAACCTATATGTGAAGAATGTAAATAATGTAAATAGTGCAAATAAACCAAGTGTTGTACTAAATAAAGGACCCATACTCTTTTCAATAAGTGACATGGGATATTTTATATGCACTTGAGCTGCCACCAACTCAGGCATATGGGCCTCAGTTTAACAGCTCATTTACAAGATAGCACAATTAGGAGTGTAGTACCCCCCCCCATGCCGCACTGTAGTGTTAGTATTGGAAAATGAATTCAACTATTGGGTGTAGGAACAGAAATCACAGCCTTCTGCACCAAAGGCGAGTGTACTGAGTACTGAAACTGCATAAATAGCTCATACTGTCCCAGTTGGAAAAATTGCAAGTCCAATGTTTTCTAAACTACATGCTTTTTTGTTGTCTATGGGATTGCCTAAATCAGAAGGAACCTCCTGTCTGACTACCAAATAACATAGTTTATTCTCTCTGTTTTAAGATAAATGTCTGATTTTCCATAGTGTTTCTAGTGCTGTTTTTGCCCGCTGTGGGGAATTCTCTTTATCAAAGCAAACTCCATTTTCCAGTCGCAAATAATGGCCCAACTTTACTCACTAACAACAATGTCTGAGTACCACATTGATATACTAGTAGGGTACTTTCCTTTATGAAGTTCTCTACAGAAAATAAGCACCTTTTCCCAATCAAAGATAAATATATTAAGTTAGAAGTCTAAATAAAAAAGAAATGACATCTGTTACAATGTGTTCAGGCAATCTAGTACCACTGATATTGATTTTATCTTTGGTAGACTGTATATCTCAATACATCCCATTTTCCAGATAAAAATGCTCTCAGTAATAAGAATGTCTGTGTAACTCAGTGTTGATAGACAATGTAATGCTGGTAAATTTTCCTTCCTTAGTGTAATTACCTATATCAATACAAGCTCCCATTTTCCACTCACAAATAATGTTATAAGACACTTAATAACAGAAATTTCTGATTGCCATAGTGTCCTCATGCAGTGTAATGCTATTAGTGTATTCTTCCCTGTATAATTCTCTTTAATGCAAATTTACTTTTCCACTTGCAAATAAATCCCTAAAAGTGAAATGCCCATCTTAGGAGCAATATTGCATGCCTGCTATAGTGTTCTGCTATCACCAGTTTTCTGTCTGTGGAATTCTTTAAATCTTAGCACACCCACTGTTTTTCAGACACAAATAAGGATAAAAAAAAAAATCACTCAGCAGTAGAAGTGTCTATCTGGCATGGTATTCTTAGGCAGCAGAGTGTTTTTAATTTTTTTTTTTTCATTCTGTTGAATTTCCTGTGTCAACGCCCCCCCCCCCCCCACACACACACACACATTATTTTTCACATAATTTGTATTGATTTTTATAAATACAGGTGTAAATACTTTTAAACAATGAAAATAAACCTAACTATATACAGTGTCCATAACAAATATGCTTTTGACAATACATTCACATTTTATCTAACAATGTTTTAAGTTTTAACAAAGCTAGTTGTTTATGTGTCATTCTTGAAGTTCTTGAAGTTATCGTCAGTAATTCTCTATTACATACAATTTTGGCCAGTGATATAAATTCCACAAATGGTATAATTATTTTACTTTTCCAATTTGAGGTAATGTTTTTTCTTGCTATTGCAAGGAGGGACCGGATTAGGTACACTTGTGTACTTGGAATGTACGCTGGAATCGGAGCATTAAATAATAACGGTGAGTCAGTCACTTCACATTTATCCAACCACAACACTTTTATAAAAGATTTAAATTCCAGCCAAAAAGGGTTTACAGTTTTACATTCTATAAACATATGCACCCAGTCTGCACATATTGTTTCTTCACATTTACAGCATTATTTCATTTCCCGATATCAGTGCCACTTTATGAGGAGTAAATAAACTTTTGTGAATGAATTTCCCTTTGTAGATTTTCCAAAAGGGAGATGATGTGGTATTATTGTTTTAAGTATTGTTGTTTTCTCCTTTTCTGAGAATCTGGATTTATAAACCTTTTCTGCATAATTCCATAGAGATTCATCTGGGGCTTCAAAGTCTGTTCATAGTGTTCTATATAATCTTGATACTGAAAACCCATCATTATTACATAATGCATTAATTTCCCAAAAATCGTGTTAGAATGTTGAGTCTAGGTGTGACTTATTTTGAATTAATTTACTATATACTCTGAATGTTTGTATATTTAGCCAATTGTTTTGATTTATGTTATATCTTGCTATAAGGGAAGTAGCCTCCTGTCATGTTCTTAAACACCGCTGTCTTTCTAGTTGCCTGCCCCTTATGTTAATTTGACCATATATCTCATTTTCTCTCTGTTTTTACTGGCTTGTGTGAGTAAGCACAAAATCATCATTTTGTGAAATCACTCCCCTTCAACTATTTAAATTTATTGGCCATCCTACTGTATTCCATAGTACCAGAATACAAAAGTGACCAGCCCCTTTTAGTCTATCTTGCTGTTTTAAAAATAGTGACTCTCCAATAAAATAACTTTTTAGACAGGTAAAACTTGTTACCTACTTTCACATCTAACTTATCTAGTGCACACTGCAGTGTTTAGGTTAAACCATTTTTTTTTTCATCTTACCTTTAAGCATCCCTGTGACTAGTACTTGCTCTAATACCTGCTGGAAAGCACTAGGAAGCCTTAAACTGATACAAGCACTCAACTCTCCTTGTTAATAAAGAGAAATTAATCGTAGGCACTGAACAGCCTATAATTGCAAAGTACCTTGCTAAGGCAAGGGAAAACAGCTCCTGTACTTTACAAAAAAGCCCCAAACCAGGCATGTCCAAGGGTCAGCTTCCGGTGATTTCTCCTGTCCACCTGGTGAATCTGGGCATACTGGGGCAATGTAGCAATTGCCTCATGTACAGACAACTCTCTCCTCCTACTACCCAACACTACAACCTGTGAGAGATGCACTTACATAGCCAAACTGGAAGCAAAGCTCTCTCCACCCAAGACTGTGCTAGACAGTCAAGAGGAGAAGGTTAACACCCACACTACACCTCAAGCAATACATAGCCCTTCTAAACCCACACCACCAACACTGACACATAGCAACATTAAATCCACATATGCGGAGGCCCTTAACTGTAACCTGCCCAAGCAACAAGGACCTCCGAAGCTGAAACGCAAATACCAATCACAACCAAAGTGTCAAATATCTCACAACACCAGTGCGCCACCCAGCAACAGCCCCAAAGGCAAGACGATGTACCTAACACTTTAGTCATAGGTGACTCTATAGTCAGGCACACTGATGTCCCTCTCACCAGGCTGAACAATGAGAAAATTACAGTCAGGTGCCTGTCGGGTGCCAAGATCCGCCACATAATGCATGCACTCAAGTCACTCCACAACAAGTACAAATATGACTCTGCCATTGTCCATGTTGGAGTGAATGACTTGAGACGTACCTTCCTGGACTACAGGAAAAGAGACATGGAAGAGCTCTCGGATCATGTGGCTCAGGCAGGTATGACCTTAGCCCTGAGTAGCATCCTGCCTTCACCCAGAATGATACCACAATATAAGGACAAAATGATTGACTGCACCAATTGGCTAAGCTTCTGGTGTCATTCAAAGGGGATCCAGGATCTGTCTGCCTGGGATGACATGATCAACAGACCATGATGCTTTGCCAGAGATGGTCTGCACCTGTCACCCCTGGGATTCAGATTACTGGCTAAGGCTCTTGCCACCCCTGTAGTGCCTTTTTTAGGCAAAGTTCAAAGGACAAAACCACTACTGTAACAGGTACAAGCATGCAAATTCTGAAGGTAATGCTACTCAATGCTAGCCATCTAAACCTCAAAATGCACTCTCTCGAGGCACTCCTAAAAATGGAGACCATTGATATCTGTGCAGTAACTGAGACCTGGTTCAAAGCTCCACAGAGCACCCCTGCAATACCAGGCTACAACTCTTACCACACTTTTCGGCCACCAAACCAGAACCAAAACACTAAAGGTGGAGGAGTGTCCATATTCACCAAGGATATTCACACCACCAGACTAGTTGCCCAACACAATGTGTCTGAAATTCTCCAGGTGCAACTAACGCTAGGTAAGACTGCAATCCAAATTGTAGTTTGCTACAGATCCCCCACCATGCCCCAAGATTCTCACTACACCTTTCCAAACATACTGGAAAATATTACGATACAAACAAACACCCTAATACTGGGTGATTTCAACTATCCTGCCATTAACTGGGAAAACTTCTCGCGTACCAACACCTTTACCCAACGGTTCTTGGAATTCATAAATTCCAATTCCCTGGATCAACTAATCCATAGTCCTACCAGGGGCATCAATATCCTAGACCTGGTCATTACCAACATGGGAAATCGATGCTCCACACCTATGGTCACTCCCTCGTTGGTCAGGTTTCACCATAATCTAATCACCCTTAACATCCACATCTCACCCCCACCCCCCAGTAAGGAAATATCCATAAAAAAACTTCTCCAAAGCCAACTTCATGCTACTCAAGTCAGATGTGACAAACTTCATGACACCCATGCAGATGGGAACTGAAAGTTTGACTGCTGAATCCTACACTAAGACACTGTACGAGCACATCCACTCATGCATGAGTCATGCCATCCCAAATAGAACCAAGATGCTCTCCTCCATAAATAGGAAGCTAATCTGGTGTCCTGACATAAACAAACTTTACAACAAAAGGAAGAAACTGTTGCAGAAAAGAGGAAAATCCCAGCAAAAAACTCCCTTAGCTGAGATACCTGATAAAATCCTCCAAAGCTAGTTACAAAAATAAAATTGCCAAAGATCCTAAAGACAGCCACAAGGCATTCTATAACAGTGTCAAGAATCTAAATGGCAATGCTCAGATCTTCTCTGAGCTACAACAGAATGGCATTAAATATACACATCCCAAGGATATTGCCAATATCCTGGCAGATTAATTCAGTGCCAACTTCACCCCCCACTCACCCCCTAAACGGCCCATTTCAATACCGGATGATTGCCAAATTCCGGTAATAACGGCCACACAGGTAAAAAACGCACTCTCCAAAGCTAAGAATACAGCATCCATGGGACCAGATGACATTCCGGGCTGTGTACTACATGAACTACAAAATGAACTGGCACCTCACCTAAGTGTCATGTTTAATCATAGCCTCATCTCAGGCTTCTTGCTCACTGAGTGGCGCACAGCTACAGTTATCCTACTCCACAAGGGGGGATCCACCTTGGATCCCTGGAACTACTGCCCCATGAGTCTGATGAGCCTGATCTGCAAGGCCATGGAACGTATTATCATGGAACTTATAAACAAAGACATTGACAACCTTCAAACACTGGACCTCACCCAGTTTGGGTTTGTGAAGGGCCGATCTTGTCTCCTGAACTTGATTGACTTCTTTGAATCAGTCTCCAGAGCCGTAGACGAGGGTAAGGTGGTCCACACAGCCTATCTGGACCTCACCAAGGTCTTATCATAGATAGACTTACTAAGCTGGTGATTAATCCCTGCATCACTTGATGGGTTGCCAACTGGCTTACTGACAGAACCCACATTGTAAAAGTAGCCGACTCCAAATCCAGCTCCAGACAAGTGACAAGTGGAGTACCTCAGGGTTCAGTCCTGGGACCGTTCTTGTTTGGCATCTACTTCTCTGAAGTACAGGCCAACACTAAGGGACTCTGGCTAACAAAGTTTGCAGATGACTGCAAACTGGGAGCCATTACTGAATCCCCAAATGATGTGGATACTCTACAAAAGGGCCTTACAGAAACAGATGCTTGGTGCCAGAACCATGGGCTCAAGCTCAATGCCAAGAAATGTATAGTTATCCCCTTTGGGAAAAAAAATGTACCCGTGAATTACCACATAGGTGGCAGTACACTAAACACCGAAAGTGTGATAAGAGACTTAGGGGCACAGGTGGACACTGGTGTCACCTTCGATAACCACATCACTACAACAGTCAGAAAATCTTCTATGTGGCACACCTCCTCACTAAGGACTTTTCATCCAGAAAAAAGGAAGTCATTGTCCCACTGTACTCATTCCTCATTAGACCCATTATAGAATACAATGCTCCATTTGGTATGTACCTCTCAAGACATCTGAAACAACTGGAAAGGCCGCAGAAATACCTCAATAAAAGAATCAGAGGCCTAAAGCAGATACCCTACACTGACCTCCTTAAATATCTCCAGCTATACTCTGTCACATAGTGTCTACTCAGAGATGATCTCTGCTTAACATACAAGGCCATGTCAAACCCAGAGCTGTTGGACATGCTACACTTAATGAAATCCCAATCCCTCAGAGCCACACACTCCAGGGATCTAAACATTGTCATCACAATGAACAAAACATGCTGGAGGGATAGGTTCCTGACACAGAGACTCCCCAGACTCTGGAATAGACTGCCCATACATGTCAAGCAGAGCACCTCTTTGACCCTCTTCAAAAGGAACCTTGATGATTCGATGGGAGGAAGGAAATTCGCCACGGGGATCACGTCAGTCGCCCTGCTAGACAGGGGTCTAGGGAAGTAAATAGTGTGGGAAGAAATAGCCAGGGAATTGTTATGGCTAGGCTTGTACAGGCCCTAAGGCCGATAGCCTAGTACCAACCTATGAACCTATGAACCTATGAATATAATTAAAGTCAAAAAATTGGTATCAAAACGCTAAGCCATTTCCTTTCATTTCTCCAATTTTTTTCATGTTGTAAGAGTCCAAACATTTATTTGTAAATGCTATAGAAAACATTAAAAATAAAAGGTCTCTTGTCTTGTAATCTTTGTTCATTATTTGTTTAAAGTTCTTTACTATGTAATCAATAAAGGGAGAGAAATTTTCTTTTTTACTTGTATTATAGCAGAAGTTTTTTATTACCAGATAATTTTTTTCTGCTTCAGAAAACATCTCATTGATTATTGTTTCCCCACTATTATTTACTAATTTTATGTAAGTTTTTCCAATTAGATGTGCACTTAATTTAGCCATTGACTTATGATGTTGAGAATGATTGATTCTGCATATAGTTCTAAGTGTAGAAAAGCTATTCCATCCTATTCCCAATTTCTGTAGTGCCAAGCATAACTAATTCTTGTTGATTTTGGAAATCATAGAAACTAATAAGACTAATAAAGAGATAAGTTGCTTCATTAATTTTTTTGAAGGGGAAGCTATTATAGTTTGGAAGATATACAACATTTAGGTAATATAATCATTTTAACTAAGGTTAACCTTTCTTCCATGGTAAAGAACATTTTATTCCATTTGTTTAAATGGTCCTTGACCAGGTTTATTAACATTGTGTAATTTATTTGCATAGTATCATTCCAGTTTGTTTATATATATATATATATATCCCTAAACACTTAAACATAATATTCGTCCAGTTAAAATTATTGTATTTTTCAAGGATGAGGTTTGTTTTTTTTTGTTCAGCAAAACAGTTTCAATTTTGTTATGATTAAAATGTAAACCTGAAATCTTTTAAAAATTACGTATAGATTCTATTATATGTTCAATTGAAGAGTCTATGTCCCCAATTGTTAATAAAATATCATCTGCAAAAAGTTGAATTTTGGAATTATAATTTGCATTAATATAAAAGCTACTTATTTTGTCATTGGTTCTTATGTAGTTAGCTAAGAGTTCCACTGATATAGCAAATAATAAGGGAGATAAAGGACAGCCTTGCTTGGTGCTTTTCATTATTTTAAGTGGACCTGATAAAAAAAGCTCCAATTTTAATATATGATTTAGAAGTGGTATATAATTTGCTAAAAGTTTTATAAAATCTGAGGAAAAGTTATATATTTCTAATACTTTAAATAAATATGACCACCTTATAGAATCAAAGCCTTTATCCAGATACAAGCTAATGATTGTTAATTCCTTTTTCTTTTTGTTTGCATAGTCAATCAAGGTTAAAAGTCTAATGACATTATCTTGGACCTTTCTGTCTGAGATAAATCCTGTTTGATCATCTTTTATTATTTTTGGAAAAAAGTGATTTAGTCTATCTGCCAGAATTGATGTAAAAATCTTGAAGTCCACATTCGAAAGTGAAATAGGGCGATAAGAAGTCACTAGATTAGGGTCTTTGTCATGCTTTAAGATGGGTGAAATCATGGCATACTTCCATGAAGGAAAAATACTGTCATTTTTTTTTTTATTCTTCAAAAGCATCAAAGCATCATTACGGTTTCATCTGGAAGTATCTTATATATTTCTCCTATTAGTCCATCAAGACCTGGAGCCTTATTGTTTTTAATGTTTTGCATTTTATTAAAGTGATTCTTCTTCAGTGCCGAGCCATGTTTGTTGACTCTGTTTGTTATTTTCTGTTTGGCAATAATTTTTAAAGTGTTTACCTCACAGACAAAAAGTACAGGGTTTGATTCTGACCTTTGGAAGAGACATTGACTAGGCTTGAAGTGGTTCACAAGGACAGATAGCCTAGTACTTACCTATGAATATATCTATTTATATGTATATTTATATATATATATATATATATATATATATATATATATATATATATATATATATATATATACACACAGTATATATTCTCCCCGGGCCTCCACTGAAAATGGAAATTATCCAGCTGGACTAGCCCGGTCAACAAATGTAAAATAAAATAAATAAAAATAAATAAATATATATATATATATATATATATATATATATATATATATTTGTGTGTTTGTGTTTGTGTGTACATGATCCTGTTATGAAACAATGAACAACAAGAAGAAAGAACATCAAAATAATGAAAAAAGAATGATAAAAAACAGAACAATCATTAGACCAAAACATAAGACAGTGAACTTACTATGACACTAGAAATAAAGTATTTTTGAAGAGAGACAAGCCCCACTGTAACCCTATGTGGTAGGCATGCCCCTTATACATCCACAGACTTAGGCATAGCAACTTAATGATCACACTGCCTCAGAGATGGCAGAAATCTCTCTGTTAATGGGAATTAGTGTTTCTGGGCATAAACCCCCCAACCAGGAATGATCTCCAACAACCTCCCCAATAACGGTGATGTGCAGATAATATCCCACTGAACTGCCACCAAATAATGTGATGTCCCTTACTATCCTGGGTCAGTAACTAAGGAGCTTCAATCATCACTATTGACTCCAATGAAAGACTGTCACTTAAACAGGAGTAATATTTCACAATTTCCCTTAGGAGTACCACAGGAACACACTTACTCAAACTTAAACAAAACACACACCAAAGTAAGTAAAACCCATCTAGGTGGGGGACTATGTCCCCACACCCCCGACACCCCCCAACTATATATACCAACTCCGGGATTGCACTACAGTGGAGAACAGGCCATGTTGGCCAAGTGTTCACTTATCCTGGTAAAATGTCAGTGTTTGGATTTCTGCACTTTTGTGATTATTGTCTCAGGATTTTGAAAGTTGATCATCTGGAACCACTTCCTGTTTCTGCTCCAGGCACAGATGCACCCCAGAGAAACAGAGAGGCAGATGGAGAGAGAAGGAAATAATAGAGTGATGAGAGAAATGGAGGAGAAAGCAAATATCAAGACCAGGGAAGGTGTGCAGGATTTTGAGGAGGTGTTTCAAAGAAATCTATTTGATGGAGATGAGTAGAGAAATGATGGATATATAATTACAACCCTTCAGTCGGTAGGGTTGTGGGATGATTTACTTAAAGAAACAATGGTGCTGAGTGAGCCAGAAAATGGAGACATTTCCTGGGGGGACATTTTGGTGAAAATACAAAAGGAGGATGCAGAGACAATCCTGACGAAAAGGGGTGAGATGGAAAAGAAAACATGTGCAGAGAAAGTAAAAGGAGGCAAAAGGGGATTTGCAGAAAAGAAAGCAGAAGAAAATGGAAAATTAAGTACATGGTAAATTATTTAAAATAAAGAAGACAGAAATAAAAAGGATAATAGAGAAAGAGTGGAATGAAGAAGGAAAGAGATCAGCAATACAGTTACATAAAGAACATATTACTATGAGAACATTTTATATAAAATTGGTCTGAATGGTGGATGATATTTAAGGAAAATATGTGAGAAAAAGTAGTGAAACAAAAATGTAAAATAACATAATATAATCATGCATTAGACGATTTAGAATATAATGATAGAAAGTACTTTGATAAAGAAAAAGAATTCTGTGAAAGAAATCATGAAAAAATAAAAGAATTGTTATATAAACAAATATATATATTTTTACAAGGAAATAAGAAGAAGCATTGTATTATTTTACCAGATTAGAAACGGAAGATGTTACATCCACGGTGGTACAGCGGTAGTGTTGTTGCCTCACAGCAAGAGGTTCTCCTGTTCGATTCTCAGCTGGAGTGCCTTCTGTGTGGAGTCTGCATGTCCTCCCCGCGGTCAAGTGGCCTCCAAAAGACATGCGTGAATGGGCGTGCCTTCGCTGAAGGTTGGGTGTCGGGCTGGCAACTCGGCCCCATAAAAATCGACTGGCAATCATTAGCGGACCGGAGTTCCACTGTGGCGACCCCTAACCGGGAAAAGCCAAAAAGACAAACAGAAACGAAAGATGTTAGTGTAATGAGAGAAATAAAAAATATTAAAAGTATAAAAGAGGAAGTAGGAGGAACTCAGGAAAAGATTATGAATGTGTAGTACAAGAAATGTTTTTTAAAGAAGGTAGTGAAAAAACATGGAAAGCAAAAAGTTAACAGAAAAAGAAAATAAAGAGTTGTAAAAGGAGATTTATTTAAATGAGCTAGATAAAGTATTATATTAGGACAAGTAAATATAGCTTTGGCTGCAGGACGAAATGGAATAAGATATGAAATGTATACACATTTATGGGACTGGCAAAAAAAATTATATATATATATATATATATATATATATATATATATATATATATATATATTAACACATATTGAAGATTTTGAATGAATGGTTAAATGAAGGTTTTATGTATAAAGAATTACATAGTTGGCATACTTAAATTCATATGGAAGAAGGAGGATAGAAGACAAAAAACTGGAGACAATAATATTGAATAATAATGATTATAAAATATTTATGAAAATAATACAAAAAAGACTTGAAACTAAAATGGAAAATATTATGGATGATTGTATATAAAGGAAAAGGGTTGTCAAGAATTATTAATGATAGTTACAGAAATTGTGGATGATATTATGAATAGAAAAGAAGAAGTGAAAATCATGATAGGACACTGTAACAAGGCATTTAATACAAATGGACATGAAATCTTATTGTAATAATGAAAGAATACAATATAATATAAGTTAGAGAATTAGGAAATTATATAGGTCAGCGTATAGTAATAATAAAGTAAAAGTACTTGTAAATGGCTGGTTAAGCCAAGAGGTACATATGAAGAGTGGTGTAAGACAGGCATGTCCAATGAGATGTATACTCTTTGCATTAGTTATGAATGTCATAGTACATGAAATAAATTACAAAATGAAGGAGGTGTGGTACACAACACCTGAAGGGTTAATAATCCCAGTTCTGTTAACATATGCAGATGACATAATAATTGCAAAAAAACATTTGGATAAAAGAAGTAATAATTTGCACATATGATTGTCTAGAGATGATAGGGATATCTTTAAATAAAGAGAAACGTGAAGGTTTTGCTGATGTAGTAAATATAGTGTGATACAATGAATGAAATTTCTGTGTTAGGTATAAAATTTAGGAACAAAGATGTAAGTAGAATTCAGTAGGAAAAACAATAGAAGAAATAAAACAAACATATTTTCTTGAGAACACATAAATTATCACCAAGAAAAAAGGTTTATTTGATAAATTCAGTTCTGATGGGAACAATTGCATACTTAGCAGGTATATTTATGTTACCAACAGTATTTGAAAAGGAATTATTGCTGATATGTTTTCATTTATGGGGGATTCTAGATAAAATTCAGTAAAAAGTAAAGTTTTGTATGTAAATAAAGAGGAATGAGGTTTAGGGTTAATTAACCCAGTGGTATATGCTGCTTCATTAAATTTGTACAAAGTGTTAATTTAAGTGGATAAATAAAAAGATGAGAGATAAGTAGTAAAATTCTATAAACATAAGTATGATAAATTTGGGGGTATGGTAAAAAAGAGGAAAATAGGAAAAAGAGTGCATAAATGAAAAAGAGTGCATAAATGAGAAAAATAAAATGTTATAAGAAAAATATTTTTGTGCAAAATAAAAATTGATGATATAGAAAAAAGGTTCAATTTAAAATCATCGACTTATCACATCATTGAATCCCACTTTACTGAGATGACATTGCTGAAACTGCATAACATTTAATACCCGAAACATCAAAAACTAACCCCGGGAAAAGAGCCACTTAAACAACAAAACAAAAAACAAAAAAAACAAAGCAAATCAAACCCACAGTTGTGGGGTGCAAAGCCCGCCATGCCCCTTACACCCCCCCCCAACTAAATATATCAAGTCTGAGAGAAAAGTGTGGTATAAGAGTGTAATGATAAAACATACCTGTGTAAAACCATGGGAAAATCTAATAGATGAAAGCATGAAAACTATAAAAATAGGAAGCAAATGGTGTAATCAGAAAGATAAATGTCAAATTTTTTTGGACACTGGTAATAGATTAATTACTAGTAAAAGGAAATATACCATATAAAAAGAAAAAAAAATGACAGAATGTGTTTACATTGTCAAGAAGAAGAAACTACAGAACATGTTTTTGAAATGTAAAGGAGTATAACATTTGGAGGAAAACTATGTAAAAAAGTTTTTTTTTCAAGCATATAAAAGAAGTGGATAAAATAAACATGGATGCGATTAAATATGGATATTATAAGAATAGAAGTAAAGAATAGAATAGATAAAAAATATTTTATATCATATGGTTTGTGTGGAATAAAAGAATAAATGAAATTATGTCTAATGGTAAATGTATTTTAGCAGCAATGTTAAGTAATATCAGATAGTGATTATGGAAAAAGGAGTGTGGGACCAATAGGGATGAACATTTAGTATAATTGCAAATGACATTATGAATATGTGTAAATATATTTGTATATCTATATATTTGTACATTTGTAAATATGTAAATATGTTGTAAATAAGAGTTGTTTTTGTTTATAAATAAAGGAGTCCTACATCTTGGAGCTGCTAAATGGTGCTAAAAGGCTTGTATGGCAGCAAGGAAGAGGACTAAGTGAGGCAGCAGCATGGAGGAGGAAATAACAGCTGTAGAGGTTTGGGAGGTGGAAAGTGAGAATTTGTCAGAAAAATGTATTAACTATGATGTTTCAGAATTCAAATAAAGATTTATGTGTGGTAGGTGTTACGAATGAGCTTTTTTTTAACTGTCTTCATGGAGAAGGAAGTAAATGAGTCTGTTGAAGTGGTTTAGATAACAGAAGTGGTGACAGGAGGGCTTGCAGATGATGTCCTGTTAAAAGTAATGGAGTAGAATGATCCAGGTAAGTGTTCTGCTGTTTCATGTTGTGAGATGGCAGATAACGTTTTCAGAAGTACTGAGGAAAGTAATGTGGAAATCGAACCAGGTGATGTGGCAGCAGAAAATGCAGCAGTTAAAACTTATCCAGCAATGAGTAAAAATATAAGAGGAAATCAGCAACAAACTACGAAGGTGTCTGGTTTTGTGGCAGCTGATAATGCAGTAACTAAAATTTACACAGCAGTGACAATGGTCATAGGTTCATAGGAGCCTTTACAAGCTTAGCCCATAGGATTACCCTGGCATCGTGCCATCAGACCTTAGTTCCCAGTGCATCTATCGATTATAGCCACTGGAGTGATCCCCGGGGTGAAGTTTCTATTTCCCATCCACTTATCAAGATTTCTCTTGAAGAGGGCCAGTGAGGTGTTCTGTTTGACATACATGGGAAGTCTATTCCATAGCACGGGCAATCTCTGGTTTATGAACCTGTCCCTCCAATATGTTCTGTTGATTGTGGTAATGAGGTTGAGGTTTCTGGAGCATGTGGTACTCGAACAGTGAACACCTGCATGTAAAGCCGGGACTCTAACCACTACACTTTAACTTTCTTGGTTGGCATAAACTATGGTACCTTGCTGGCTAGGCTTGCGTAGGCCCTTGGGCCAATAGCCTAGTATCTACCTATGAACCTATGAACATTATCTCAGGTTTTTAGCTGTCAAACTCAGTAAAACTGTTTTTAAAAGAAGAGAAGACCAACTTTGAGAATAACAACAACTGACACAATAGACAGATATTATGTATGGGACAGTTTGGTAACTGCTCTGGGGTTTAAAGCTCAAGAAATTCAGTTTTTTATACATATTGGGACAAAGACTTTTTGTGACTTAACATTTGAAACTGATGAACTGATGATGAAAATTTCTGGAACTGTATAGCAAAAAGAAGGACAATGGATTTTTTTTGTTGTTTTTTGATAGTAACTTAAATGTTAAAATAATGCTGCTTTGCAGCTTAAATTTGATACTGGAATAAATAAAATAAATACATGTTAAAAAATGCATGCAAGGTCTTTGTGAAAACATTTATAATATTGTGAAAGTTAGACACTGGAGAAACTTATGGAATGGAGGGTGGAGGTTAGAAGCTGTTTCATAATGTGAAAAAAAAACATGGTGAAACACTCACCAAGTGTTATTTTTGTGATTGGACACAGAGGAACATTATGATGTGCTGGCCAGCCTAAATCATCCTTTTTCTGTGGGGATTTTTTTTCTCATTTAATTAATGAATGTGACAAAATACAGTCTAACCAATATGGAAAGAAAGGACATGCAGCAAGAAGGTATGTACCTGAATGCAGGTTTTGTAAGAAAAGGGACACTTTTGGATGGATTTCAAGAGCAAATAGTAAAAATATTTAAAAAAAGGAAAGGGAAGAAAACATGACATTTTCTTGAAGGACAACAAGAGGCTGGAGGAAAGGGTGATATAGGTAAAGAAGAAATTGTAGAAGAAGAAAAAATATACAGGGGACATGAGGTGAGAGAGTGCATGAAGGAAGAGAGACCAGGAGAAAGGATTGATACTAATCAGTTTTTTTGTAGTTTAGTCAGTGAAGAAATCTGATTTCTGATTGTGAAGAAAATGAACATCTAAAATTATGTCTCATTAACTTAAAAAGAAGGAAAAGTAACACCCTTAAAAGTACTTCCAGTTAATGTGGAAGGGGGGCATTGCATCTGAAATTGTTTATTTTGTATTATCAGAAGGTTTAGGGGTAGCAGACGGTATGAATGCAGGCAATGGTAGAAAGGGAGTATATTAAAATAGGAAATGGAATAAAAAGAATAAATGAAAGATTACAGCATGAAAATGGAGAGTGGGAAGTATTACAGTTATGGAAGGATCATATAACCATGAAGGACTTCTATAAAAACTAGTTTGAAGGGTGGATTGAATTTAAAAAAGAAGTATAAAAAGTGATTTTTTTTCAATGACAGGATTACATAAGAAAAGAAAAAAAAGTGAAGAATGGGAAATGTTTAGAAATGTATTGGAGAATTTAGAGAATAATACAAGAGAGTATTCTCATATTGAAAAAGAAATATGTAAAATAAATCGAGAAGAAATAAGGCATTACTGTTTAGACAGAAATATTATTTATAAGGGAGGAGTTACTGCATATTTGGGTAAAATAGTAAAGGAGAATATTAGTATGATGTGGGAAATTAAAAATGCAAAAGGAGAGGTAAAAATAACATAAGAACAAATTATTAGTATTGTAGTACAGAATATAGAAAATAAGAAAGAACTGAAAACAAAAAAAAAAATCCAGAATGAGTTCAGGAAAAAGTTTTGAAAAATAAATTATTATTAGTGAATTGGTTGAAGTTCTTAGAAAAGTAAATGTTTATTCAATATCGGGTCCAGATGTTATAGGTTATTGAATGTACAAGAAATTAGTGGACTGGCAAGCAGTGTGTTTTGTAAATGTACTGAATGAATGGATAAAGGAAAGGTTTGTTTAAGAAGAGTTATGTAGAGGGGTAGTAGAGTTTATATGGAAGAAAGATGAGAAGAATGAAATAAAACAATTAGAGACCCATCACACTAAATAACACAGATTATAACATTTTTATGAGAATAACATGGAAGAGAAAAGAAGTAAGGATAATGGGAAATTATGGAAGAAAGTATAAATGGTAACGGTATAAAAGGGAAGAGCTGTTAATGATTGTGAGAGAAATTATGGATGATGTTATAAGTAAAAGGGAGGATGTGAGACTTATGGTATGTGATGTTAGCAAGGCATTCAACACAGTAGGACATGCTGCTTTGTGGGATGTTATGGAGAAGTGTGAAATAGGTAATAGAATTAGACAAGTGTGTATGTCAGCATGTCAAAATAATACAGTGAGAGTGTTAGTGAATGAATGGTTTTGTAAACAAATATGCATGAAGTGTGGTGTAAGACAACGATGTCCCATGACTGGTATATTGTTTGCAATGATAATCAAGTGATACTGAGTGAAATAGCTGATAAAATGAAAGATGCTAAGTATGTAATGTAAAAGGAGCTGGCGATTTCAGCAGTTTTAACATATACAGATGATACAGATGTAGTTGCTAAGAACAAAATGTTTATAATGGAAGTGTTGGTTGTATGAATGGATGTTTAAAGGAAATGGGAATGAATCTGAATAAAGATAAAAGAAAGGATTTGGGATATGTGGTGAAAATTGGGGGTGTATTTTTCAATGAATGAGATGTCTTTGCTAGGGATAAAATCTGGGAAAAATGATGCAGTTATGATGCAATGGGATCGTTTGCTAAAAGAAATGAAAGAAATATTTAATCTATGTAAGTCAGGAAGGTTTATCTGGTAACTTCTGTATTAATGGGAATAATACCATGTATGTCAAATGTTTATATAATCCCATAAAAATATGAAAAGGAAATTGCACAACTGGTGTCTTCTTTCATACGAGGTTCAGGATTAAACCAAGTGAAAACAGGTGTGTTGTATATGGGTGAAGATCTAGAGGGACTGGGTTAATAAATCTTTTTTAAATGTGTATAATATATTAAATTGGGTAAAGGAATAGAATGAAAAATGAATAGAAAGAATGTTTAAATATAAGTATAAAACGTTTTGGGAGATGATGAGAATAGGAAAGAAAAGAGAATATTAACTGAAGAATTTTAAAATTATCAAGAAAAAATACTAACGTGGAAAATTAAAAGTCATGATATAGAGAAAGATAGCAGGGTGAGGTGTAATAATGTGATTAATCAATATTATTATGTAAATTCATGGGAAAATTTACCAGAAGAAGTGAATAAAGCTATTAAAGTCAGGAAAAAGTGGTGTACCAAGATAGCAAAGTGTATTTCCTATGGAGACTGGTAATACGTAAGTTACCACTAAAGGGGAGTATGCCATATAAAAACCAAGTTGAAAGAGTGTGTTTATTTTGTGAGGTGGAAGACACAACAGAGTATGCTTTCTTAAAATGTAAAAGAGTGGTAAAACTCTGAAAAAAGTTGTGTGAATGAACAGCTTTTGAAAATATTAATTACATATAAATATAGATATGAACATGCTTATGTATGGATATTATAAGAATAAGAAGAAAAATATGTGAGAAGGGTTGGTAAGAATTTATTTCGTGTAATATGGGTTATTTGGAAAGAAAGACTGAAATTTTGTTTAATGAAAATGGATTTTGGCATATATATTGAGAAAAATTAGGCTATAGTTGGGGAAGACGTGGGGGTTAATTATGGAAGAATAACAATGAAGATGCTATAAGAAAAATGATAAACAGTAAAAAAAATCAGAAATTTGTATATATAGATATATATATATATATATATATATATATATATATATATATATGCATGTAAATGTGTACATTTTGTAAATATGCAAACAATGTGTGTTTTATGTTGTGTAAGATAAGGCCCCTTACTCTTT